>NW_015150730.1:570663-572324 GCF_000732505.1 Cyprinodon variegatus
AGATGGGGGTGGGTGGGATACAACTTCAAACAGATTGATGAAACATCATCAAAATGAGAGTTCTCCCCTCAGCGCACTCATTTCTGCTGCTCTCACACACGTTACAGGCACTCCAAAAGATGCTGTCTATGGAATTGACAAGCAGGGCCAGGTCGGCCGTTTGATCTCAGCCATGATTATTGCTGTGCTCCCAACTGATACGTGTTTGTCCCTCTGTTGCTGCAGGTCTTGGTGAGATATTTGATCAGTGATGCCAGAGGTCAACCAGTTACCCCATATCCCTCGGTAGAAATCAGTCATTTACATCTGCCAGATCAGCTACAGATTTCACAAACATTTCTACTTGTACATACCAGGGATTGCAAATTTACTATGTTTATTTACTAATGTAAACTTTCTCAGAAAATAACAGCTTTTTAGACGGATCAAAGTAATGTACCTTCCTTAAACAAAACAATTTTATAGTATTTAGGATGGTACAATTTGAGGATAAACTTTCTTGTTTAAAGGGATATTGTTTAACAATCAGTGTCATCTATCAGTGAAATTGTGCTATTTCACTCAAATAAACATTATATTTTAACACGCCACTCCCTCAAATATGTATTGCTGCAACAGTAGCCATGGTGGGTCAAAAAGCCTCGACAATGCAGCTGTAACCATCTGAAGTGAAGTCTATAAGCTGTAATTTGCTGTGACAAAAAGCCAGCATTCATTGCGGCTTTGAATGCTACTAAAAAAGCTTTGAAAATTACTAAAACTAAAATTGTTTACCAAAAAGATTATTATGTTTATAGGATCTTTTACTTATGCTTTCTATGGTAACGAGCAACACTGTCGGATTTAACCAAATGGAAAGAGTTAGCCTTATGCTAATTAAGCAGTGCAGTTTACCAACATGTCAAGGAAAACCATGATAACTTGTCACTGCACTATAACCTGGTGTAATAAAACTGCAATAACTTATTCTATATTTATCTATCTAACAAACCAGAAAACACATCTGCCACCACTTTACGGTACATAAGATATTATATAAATAAGTCACCGTAAATCTCTCCATTATTTTTCCAATCCACTGTATAAATCTTGATGCAGTGTATACTTCATGCACCTTTTCCTCCTTTGTGCACCTCCTGTTTGTTTATAAGAGCCAATGTCACTAGTAAATTTCTCCATTGAGAAATCAATAAACTTCTATTATATAACTATTCTATTCTATTAATCACCCTTTTAAAATTATTTCCTTCATTTGCTTAAATTCTTTATTTTATTTTCTCAGGGATGGAGAAACCTTTCCATGTGCTGCTGCTGCATATCCATGGTCCTGCATTGCTAGTGCAAACTTTCAGTTGTTGAATTAGTGTCTCCATATGATTTTCACCGCCACCTCTCAATCACACTGAACTGCCAGCAAGGGGAAATATGTTGTTATTCTATGCATTTATACTATTTCAACCATTGCCTGCATCAGTACTTTCAAGATGACAGACTGTCAAGGCACTTCCCAAATAGGTAACCAGGAGGTAATAATACACCAGTAATAACACGTGTAAATGTAATCATCAATTTCAGGCAGTAAAAAGGAGAAATTTTTAGACAATGTTAATCTGAAGTTTCTCTCTCTCTCTCTCTCTCTCTCTCTCTCTCTCTCTCTCTCT
>NW_015150730.1:572354-582625 GCF_000732505.1 Cyprinodon variegatus
ATATATATATATATATATATATATATATATATATATATATATATATATATATATATCAGGACTATTTTGAAGATATTGTTTATTATTTAAAAGAAAAGATTATGTTTAATACTTAAAATGTGATACAAAAAAAATACATCTTTTGAGTCTGTTGACTTAAATTCATCTTACAACCACGTTTTCATTAAATCTAATTGGGTATGTGAAAAACACAATGAATTGCGAATCCTAAAGTAAAAGAATAAAAACTCATGCTACAGAGACACAATGTGCAACTCTTTTCGAATTACTAAATCATTGCTTTTAAAGAGGGCCCTGAGACTACAATAAATGCTTTAAGTTTTTTGGCATATGTCTATACCAGTTTTGCTCTTGAGATTTTTGCCAAACTCTCTTTGCGTAACAAGCTATGTTTAGTCAAACTGGATGAATAGCATTGGTGAATATCAATTAGCAATTAATGTCACAGATTCTTACACATTTAAAACGTGCAAACATTTTGCTACGCACTGCAAATGCAAAATTTTCATTTTATCTCTGCTATTAAGTTTTTTTTTTTTTTTTTTTTTACATTCTTCTTGAATGTGTGAGACAGTTTGAAGTCATGCCACTGTTTTAATTTTAAAGAGTTTACCAAGCTGCAGGTTATACCGTGTTTTAAATCTAAAAGTGCACAGCTTTAGGTAATGTACAATGACAGTTCAGTGCACAAGCCTTACGTTTTATGTTAAACAAAACATAATTTCCAACAACGATATAAAAGGCAAACCTGCACCATAAATGCTTATGACCATGTTATATGTTACCAGTAGTGGCCTTACATGATTTGCAGCAGAAAGATGGGGTAATATCACTCACTGTCCAGTTTTTAAGGCTTATGCAAGGTCAAAACACATGAAAAGTCTACGGATGGAAACAGTTAAGGTTAATGTTTTACTTGGTTTTGGGGGGGTGGGGGATGGGGTGGTGACATTTAAAATAGCTCTTTGCTGTAGCTTTTACTCTGCTTTGATTGTCTTTGCTTTGATCTGGTTTTGAGGCTGCTAAGTTGGGTAGGTTTATCCTCCCATAATTTTAGTCATGCCTGAAACTCTTTTGTGATGCAGTGAAAAAAAAAAGAACAATGACTTGGCTTCTTTGCCTTTCACTTACTGAGATCACAAATTTCCTTGTCTATAAATATAACCAAGAGCAACTTAGAAGAGAAGGGAAGTTTATGGGGTAATTTAAGGAAACTGTTGTTAAAAAAAAAGTTGGTACCACATATAAAAAGAAAAGTTAAAATGTAAATTATAGGTTGAAAAAAAGAAAAAAAAAATGTACCGGAACTTGCCTTTTTAATTCAAGAAAATTTACACTACATTTAGTTATTCACATACATTCACTCAATGATGAGCTTTGTTGTAGCCACAGCTGCCCTGTGGCTCCATTAGAGAAAGGAGGCTTCCGTACACATGGGGCCACCTACCATCAGTAAGCGATGCTGATGAAGTGTCTCACCCAAGGACACAATTGCTGAAATGGATGACGCTTAGTTTCTGGAGTTTCTTCATTCTGCTGAATTATTATATCAGTACACATACACTCAGTGATAATATGCTGTAGTCATTTGGTGACGCCATGATTAAAAGTTTGTGGTCATTAGTATACAAATGATAATAGATGCTGTAATATTCTATAATCTGACAAAGGGGAAGCAGAGTAAAGAAGATGCAAGAATGGAGTGTGGAAGAACTTGTTTGCTCATATAACAAAAGACTCAAAGACTACTGGATAATCTAATCCAGTTTTCTACTCTATCAACCAATATGTTTTAATCAATTGTGTTGAAAATAAACAAGGAAAACAGCACTGGTATACAGTAATATCTGTCATTTTAGATCCAATGCTGTTAAAACGTAAAACCAGATACAGCGATAAGGGTGCGGTTTAAACCATAGCAGACAGCATTTTAGAGATTATTAAAATTGGATTACATTTATTAATAAACTGCCTTGAGAAACCTAAAAAATATCTAACACTTTAAATAATTAAAATAATTCAGAATATTGAAATTTTTAATATTCAGATGGGACCTAGACTACTTTGATCTTATACACTCCTGCTTTTTATGCTTGCCCTGCTTCATGGATGTATGAACTTTTTAGCCAGAGAAATGCATCATCATTTCCCTTAGCATCTAATTTCCCTCCTAAGAAGCTGTTATGTACTGTTTTCTAAGGAAGGAATTTTAGAGTCCTCACACTCAAGCAAAACTTCAAAGGATATTGTACATCTGTCCCAAATAACCTGCACGAGAAACAGCCTGATCACTTTGAGACGATATTCTGTTTCTGAGAATACATTAACCTGTGAAATTAAATTACAGGCAGTCGTCTTACACCATACCACTGAGACCACAAAAGTGAAAGAAACAAGAACTCATCCCAAGTGAATACACAGCGAGGACCTGTAACAGTGAACAGCTACTGAACTGTGACAAGCCCTTATGGTTGTAAGATCAACATTTCCGGGCAGACTTGCTGTAAATATGCAATATCTCTTTATGCTTAGTAGTGCTTGCACAAGAAAATGGGTAGAAAGCTGCAAAGATAACCAAAACACACCTCAATACTTGCAGAATAGAAAAAAAATAAAATGGAAATTGTGGGGGGAAAAAAAACATTGTTCCAAATTCTGGTATTTATTTTCTGAGATTTTTCTTTACATCTTTATATAAGACTAACAAAAACATCAAGTACTTACTAAATCAGACCATGGTTCTTTGCAACAGGTCATTTGAGCTTCTCGTACGAGTTCCAAAACACATATTCAGCTGAAATATTTTCAACAGGAGGGCTGTCATGTATGTTGAAAAAGACTTGGAAGGCCTTCAGCAGTGTGCGCATGATTTGTATCACCTGCATGTCATTAAACCATGAGCATTTGCAGGCAATATGAACCATAACAAAGACAGGACCTACATCACACTGAGATATCTGATCAGACTGCAGCTGATGACATTGCAAAAGAGAGTGTTGTATTTACAAAAAAAAAGAAGCTTAATTACATAAACAAATGCATGATTAAAAGTTGTGTTGGAGATCTGCGCCAGCTGTTTGAGGCAAGCTGACACAGCTGTATACATGTGTCTTTGCACACTAAATCAAATGTCCCATCATGCTCATCTGGAGTGAATTAGAAGGGGGGATGGAAGGAGGGGGCTGGAGGCTTTGATATACAGGAGAGGAAATGGGTAATGTCCCGGAACCACATGCAACCTCCTAATAGGAGCTGGTTACTGATAAGAAGGAGATAACCAACCTTAACTGTCTTTTTTTTCCTCTAAAAAAAACATCAGAAATTAACATGTTTAACAACACAAACTAATCTCCTCTCTTTTATTCCATATTTTTTATACAGATTTATTTAGTTCTTGATTAACAAAAAATAAATAAATCTCTTCACAGCTGTTGCCAAGGTAATAATTCATGCCACCTGCTCATATAAAGACAAGTTTCGAGGAAAATGAGTCCAATAATTGTACTCTCCAGATCTTGGTAATCCCAAAATGATTGCAGCGAGCTCGTCGTTTGCGGTAATGTTCATTTGAATGCCAGCAGAAAGTAGAGGGAAATTTAGGGAGTGTGTGACAACCAGAGGCAAGAGAGCTGCAAATATATAACACACCCTGCTCCCTATAAATTCAGCTGATGTGCTGTGGAGGAAGCCACTCAAGCCCTAACCACTAGAGTAGAGCTGGTAGGTAGCCAGCAGAGGAAATCTGTGGTTGTACAAGGCAGCTCCTGTGTGAATGTGAAGCAGGGCGTGTCTGGAATACAGCCACTCCGACCAGTGTTTCAGTTCCTGGGACAAATAAATGCTAGCAAAATCTTTTGAATCTATCACAGTTCCCATTTATTTTATCACGTGAACACTTGTCTGTTGCTATGGCAGCTAAACATGTCATAATTTTCATTGCTGTGATTAAAACTGGAGAAATTATTAATGCTGAAGTAATGGAGATCATCCAACTCCAAATGGAGCAAATCAGAAAACAAGATGGATGAGGACTTTGATTCACTTAGTTAAGGGCATGAATCATTCCCTTTGAAGCAGATCTGAGCCTGTTTGCAATAAACATAAGAAAGCTAATATGGAGGGCAGCTGGTCAGTCGAGATGAGGATGAACATGACCTGTTCTTTGATGGGAGAAA
The DNA here is from genome assembly GCF_000732505.1 of Cyprinodon variegatus. Lineage (NCBI taxonomy): Eukaryota > Metazoa > Chordata > Actinopteri > Cyprinodontiformes > Cyprinodontidae > Cyprinodon > Cyprinodon variegatus. The sequence continues at coordinate 576,551 of NW_015150730.1, forward strand.
AAAAAGAAAACTGTGCACATACGCATAAAAGAATGAAAACAGATGACAATCCCATTCAATAAGCAGCAAATATTTCATTACAGGCTCATGAGTTTTACATGCAAAACAAAATGAAATAACATATGCTTTCAGAAGGGGAAAAGGAGAGAAAAAAAAGTCCTTTTGGGTAGTTGTCAATCCACAGTGCTGTTTTTAACCACCAGACATGCCACCACTCTAACTAGACACGCTGTCCCCCTGTTTGTTACAAAAAGTGCAATTACTTTGAAGAGAAACTCAACCTTCTAAATTTACACAGCAGACAACCAGCGGGACTTACATCAGCCAAATCCAATATAAACAGACCCAGTGAGCTGACTTCACTGAAGCGACCACAGTGAACTTAAATCAAGAAATTAAATCAACTCCTTGAGAGGATGGTTGAGGGAAAACTTAAGTGCACCATAGAATTGGCCTGGGTTATGACTGTAAGATATCCCACAGAGGTCTGCTGCTCTCTTGTGGGGAAAAGAGGAATAAACTGGTGTTATAGCTGGCAGAGTACAAATTAAAACCATTTAATGTCACACATCAAATTACAAAGGAACTTTATCCAAGCAATTAAAAAGAAAAACGGAAACCTATATGCTGTTTTTAATTTTAAAAAGCAATTATTGCATAAATAACATCAAAATGTTCTATATCCAATTAAGAAATTGACATTGGACATTTAAAATCCCATTTTTAATTATTGGCTACTTAAAAATCACAAGTGCCTTTTGACACCAAGCTCAACGTTACTAGAAAAGATACACAGCGTTTTATTTTTTTGTTTGTTTTTTTATGATCAGTTGTTTGTTTATTTATTTATTTAGGTAAGTTGCTGCAGGAGGATGTTTTGATACCATACTTTATGAATGGCAAGGACCTGGGGCAAAATTGTGAGCTAACCCATTCCCCTGCAAAAGCTTTTGAGAACGGTCTCAGTATGTAATACTGTTGCAAGACCAGGGATGTAGGTTGTCATGACTTATGCAATAACTTATGCCAAGTAAAAGATGACACCTAATCTCATCTTTGCAACTGTGGGGAAAATAAAAGGGTGGGTTTTTTTTTTTTTTTTGCTTTAATAAATGAAGATAACAAAATCAACAGTAATCAACATGTATTGTAAAAGTCAGCAACTATTCATATAAAAAACAAGAATAACATACTGTAAGAAATTGAATGGCAGAAACGATCCCACTAGCTATCCATACTGTTGGATTTAAATGAAATGCAAATTTGAATCATACCCCATTTTGGTTTTAAGTCAGTCCTTTGATTAAAACAATAAATTCTCTACATCTTGAAGCAATATTAAAATTCTAGAGTCACTAAAATGTATTACTTCTAGACATAGAAAATTTCTTGTCATTACTTAAATCTGGGGGAGAATCTGTGGATGGAATTTAAATTTGGGGTGATGGCAAAGAGACTTAGCAACCTCATACACATGGAGCAGATCGCCAAAGACTGTATGTTTTGATTGAAATGACTGTGTAAAGTGCCTTAAGAGGACATGTGTTGAAAATTAGTGCTATATCAGTAAACATCTTTAATTTTAAAAATTGTCAAAGGAAAAACAAAACAACACCACCATGTTCAGAGTGGGAACTTGATTTCATTGTGGCATGTATGGCCTTTTCCATTGATTAAGGGAAGGGCATAAATTGATACACCTTAAAAAAAAAAAAAAAAAAAAGAATAACAATAATAATTTTTTTCAAACCTGATACTCCATTTCAACTGCCGGATTGTCTTTTGAGATGTACTTGTCACATTTCCCACCGAGCAAAAATTGGTTGAAAAGACATTGAAAAGACGACATGATTTACGTCCAAACGAAGTCTACATTTGGTTGAAAAGTGAAAGGTGAAAAGTTGTTGTTTTCAGTTCGTTAAAAAGCCTGAGTTTGCATCGTCTTTTCAAGATCTATTTTTGGACTAAAATGGGACAAAATCAGACCAAAAAAAATTTTTTCAACAATTATTTCTGGGCTAAATCACAACTATAAGATTCAGATTTAGCACTAAAAAATGTCTAAATGAGGTCTGGTATCGGCGGGGAAGCATCTTAGTTTTGTTGTCCTCAGCTTTCATCAAGCCGTATCAGCAAAACTTATTTTAAGGTTTGTTTGGAGACAAAATACCTCCAAATAAGGCTGTTTTTTTTTTCCCGATAGCATTTTCCCATCAACTGACCCCTTCATTATAAAGACAATACCACATTGGTGGAACACATCCCAGTTCCATTATTCCGGTATTGTCTGTGAGTCCACCTTCAGGCAGGAAGTAAAGTTTCTTTATCTCATTGATTTTTCAAAAAGAAAAAAACAACCTGACACTGAACATATTAAAGACTTCAGGAAACACAGTACAGATCACCAACCATTTCTCCTCCAGGGTCAGTGTGGGGAAAGGTTACAGTCATTCATATTCCTCTGTGTATCCATCACTGACAGGCTCTCCTGGTATACAAACACCATAGGTATCACAAAAGCTGAGCAGGGATTGCACTTTACGCAGACGCTCAGAAGAGCAATTTTTGTAAAATGTTGCTAATCTCTGTTTTCAGGGCCCATATGGACAGCATCCTGATATAGGCATAAGACGGCTTCCAAAATGTAACATGTCTACTAAATAAATGTACACACGTCCTCTTCTTCCCTTCTCACATGTAGTTGTTGGTCAAATTACCGGTATCTGCAGAGTCAATAAAATTATGAAATAGAGTTGTCATACTGAAGTATAACCTTCTGGTAGATGTTGCTGTTTAATCAAATTCAAAACAAAAAGAGCTGCAAACAACTTTTCAACAAATTCAATAATCTAAGGTTAACAAACTAAACTTGATATTGAACTTTAATCCATGTGCACTTAGCAGTGTTATCCTATTCAGATATCAAGATTTTTCCACACCATCTATCAATATGTATTTGTACCAAACTTGAGACAGTTTTTTATCTATGTATTTGTGTAGGTATCTTTTTCTATTAATATTGTAGTGGCAGTCCTTTAAGTGTTCTGCATGCCATTATATAGTCATTATAATAAAGACTTCCACCGGTGAAGAACTGATATGATTCTCCGCCATAATTTTTTGCTTAAATTAAGGCAAATAACGGAAGGAGATGAGTTATGTCTCTGCAGCACTGCTGTGTAAAATTGTGTGCCTACTTAGAGAAAAGAGAATGACCTATTGCTATTTTAAAAGACCTGTTTATTTTGAAGTATTAGACATTATTCGAAAACCACGATTGCAGCATTCCTTTCTTTTATCAAGACAGGCTTATTCCTGAAGTACCAACAGTCTGAAAAGAACTTAACTGAAAGGGGCTTTTAGTTATCTCTCTGCTATTCAATTCAGGTACTTCTTTTAGTTAGTCCTTGTTATTTTTCTTGGAGAGAATTTACTTATTTGTTGCCCCTCTTGCCAGAAATCCACCATCCAAAAGCCTCCACCTTGGATGCAGAAACATTTCCTCCGCCTATTGCATGCATAAGCAGGCTCTGCACAGGTGACATCTCGATCCTGCCATTAAGCACTATTTAGGAGACACCTCAGACATTTGCTGGATATCCTTGGACACCTTAAAAAGTTCTTCAGACATATCAAGCCCCTCTCCTTGACATTCATGCAATGTTCCTTGCAGCAACTGTCACATGCAGAGTTGTGTGCAAATTTGAGTTTGTTTGTTGTGTCACTTTTACCTTATTCCATGCAGGGCATGACTGGCAGGAGTGACCCCTTAGTTGCAGCAAGTCAGGAATAATTGGAAGTAGCTTAGGCAGGTGCCACAGCTCACTCACTGTGGTTATCAGGCTTTCATTTTTAACAGTTTTCCCCTGTTCCTACTCTAATCAGAGTTTGTTCAGTTTCCACATTTTGGTACTCTGCTCACTTGTTCCTTGGATCTAAGCAAGAATCCCTTTGAGTTATTAATATCTTCACTGGCCTTCAGATCTACTTACTTAAAAACTACTGTTCCTTCTACTGAGCTACTTACTACCCACTCAGCCCTTCAACCCCACAAAAAATAAAAAATAAAAATCACATGAAAGCAAAGTCCTTGTCAGAGATGCAGTGTTTCATTTAAGGTAACCAAAGTTTATAAAATAAGAATTTTAAGCGGCATTACTTTAAAAGCAAATTCTGCTCATGTAATTGATATAACAATAACAGAGATATTGAGAGATGAAAACAAAAATGAAATCACTCCTGTTTTGTTTTTCTTTTTTATGTTGAACTCTTCCGGTAAAACAATCTTTCGAACAAAAGCTGATAAAATTATAATGATGGGGATTGTATCATATTTTTGTCCATGAATGTTAAATCACCTGTCTGTAAGACTTTTCCCTGGTCCATCCATTGGATTCTAAAAATAAACGCAGCAGACGTTTTTGCAAGCAGGGATAAATTCCCACGGGAGGTTTTCTGTGAATAATTTATTTCATTAACTTTTTAATGAGATTTGCAGTACCGTAATGAATAATTATTTGATCCAAAAACTCCTAAACTCTTAGGACCCTGAATACTGTCTTTTTATTGATATCCGTGCCTTAGTAAAATATATTAGTAAAATTCTGCCCAACAATAAAAAAATTCATACTAAAAGATAAGATCCCATAAATTACTTTAATATTTTAGTAAAGTCAGAACCATGTATATTATCATTATAAGTCAGAGGAAATATCCAAGGATAGATAACAACTTTATCCTAAGTTCCCAGAAGCTAGGATGACAGGATATCAATATGTGTAACATGCCTCAAGAGTACTTTCAGAACTGATTGGATGGCCGAGAAATAAAAGCCTGAAGGAATGATCTAAGCTCCAACACCCTGTCCATATAATCAGCAGTCTACCACGTGCATCAAGCCCCTCTATGGAACCATCTTTTATTGTCTTTCATTTTTGTTTGAATTTGGAACAGTTGATGAAACGTTTCTTTTTTTCTATGTTTTAATAAGAGGGAACCCTGGACATTTGCTCACTTACTTCAAAGATCTTTCATTCCTTTTTTTTTTCTTTTTTTTTTTTTTACAGTACTCTTATTCTTTTTTTTTTATTAATTAAAATATTAAAATTGAAAAATTAAGGCTATATATATATTCTATATATATATTCTGAGAACATTATTTCAGTTTGCATTACTTATTTATCAGCAGCCAAGGGTAGCAAGGTTTTGACAAAAAACTGGAAACCAATCAAAAAGCCATCTTATCACTAGATGGCAGCTGCCTGGGTCTGACAGTGAGGAGGGGACCTCCCATCCCACATGCTGGTGATAATTAGGCTCATAATGCCAACAGAGCTGTGAAGTTCCTGTTTGGACCAGCTCATCTGTCTGTGAAGCTTTAATGTGATCATAAAATCATGTTTAATGTCACTGTTCTTAATGGTCCTTTATACCATGTGATACTATGGAGTTCAACCCTTTAAGTGATAGAAGAACCAACCCTTAAAAATGTGTTGTCTTGTAAAATTATTCATTGCTTCAGCAACATTTGACAATTTATTATGGGAAAGGCCTACAAAAGCATTTTTAATTGTGAAATAAAAGGAAAATATTACTTGGATTTTAGTGTTATTCAAGTCAAAGCTTTATGGTTGAACAGTTAGGCAACTGTTCAACCACCCTTTGCTGCAATTAAATCTGCACTTCTTTTAAGATTTGGCACTTAAACTAAGGATGCAAAATGATTTTCTTTCCTGGGTAGAATGACTCACGCACTGTCAAAGTAGATGAAAAATGTCTGAGAAGAGCATTTTTTTTTTTTATCTTCTTAAACATTCTCTATTAGTTTTAGGTTTGGATTTATTTTATGATAGAAAGGTGAATCCCTATCCCCATTTCAAGTCCTCTTTTTTCCCTACAACTAATTCCCTGTATTTTATGATATTGAATTTGTACCAATAACATATGTACATGTGTCTACATTTATGTCAATTGTAAAATGTCTATGTATCTATGTAAGTTGTAGAAATAGTGTGCTTATGTCTATGTTAGGTGTATATGTAGGGTGTATATGTTGGTGTATATGTTGGTGTATAT
>NW_015150730.1:582758-591716 GCF_000732505.1 Cyprinodon variegatus
TATATATATATATATATATAGTATATGCCTTTCACACAAATGGAACCCTATAGTATTTAGCTGCGTTGAGCCCACCTGTAACTCTGACAAGCTACCTTATCACCAAAAATAAACAAAGCATTATACAGCCAACGCCACAACGCCATGTCTTAAGGGTAGGGATGTTGAACACATTATGTAGATCATATTATGTAGATCAAAGTGAATACCCACTCATCTATTTGTTCTATTGCTGGCATCCTTTGGCACCAAAATAATGCCTGGGGCTAGACTTTGTCTGTATCATATAATCCTGCCTCCAGAATGGTGATGTTTTTTTTTCTGGAAATAAACTTATGGCCTTGATATGTTAAAAGTTTGTAAACCTCTTGACTAAGAACTACCACAGGTGACTATCATTCCATAGGTGACCACATAGACAAGCCCGAATGTAAGACAAAAGTTTGCAATGGGCAGGCATCCTCTACATTAAAGCAATCACCGATCCTGACCACTATATTTTAGGTCTTATCAGCAAAGAAAGGATATTATATTAATAATAAACTAGAGTCTGCTTTAGAATATTGTATTATTGCTTCCTACAGCATTCTTCATTCTTTATGTGGAATTTCATGTATATCAACCCCAGTTTTTTGGTAATGCTAAAAACAAAAACTCAAGTCGTCATATAAAGCAACATCTTATGGCACTATGATCACGTTTTTAGTGTGAGGCAAACTTCACATAATTTGTATTACTTTAGAGAGAAGTCACTGGTACCCAAAGAGCTGGCAACTGCATTAATCGTAAGCATCTCCTTGCGTCAAAGTGAGAAATAGAATTTGGCGAGCATTGCCAATGAATTAAGAGTCAGCTTCATGCGATGAATAGGGTCTGTTGTGCTGCCTAAAATGAGGCCTGCTCCTAAATCACAGCCATGTCTGGTGCATTGACAAAAGCCAGAGACGTTTTCTCTTATATTTTCCAGAGTGAAAGGGTACAAATAAGTCAATAGTTCAAGGGGAGGCTCTTTCCACCCCAAAGGCATATTTATTATGTTCTGTCCTCATGTATATTGTAAAAATGCAGAAATCAAGGACAAGGGAGGACAGGGAATATGCATGCTCACTAAAGGTGAAGCTACGTTATTTTCCATTTCTTATTAGTAAGAATAAATTATTAGGCTTTTTGTGAAAAAACAGAATGAAATGAGCAATTCTATGCATGACGTTTGAGGAATGGGAAGAATTATTTCACAAAGCCCTTTTTTGTGCAAAATACCAATTTTTATTCCTAAAAATAAGGCTTGTGTAAAAATGAGGCTTGCACAAATCTTATATTAGTTAAACATATTTAAGTAATATAACCAAAAACAAATTATAATAAATTGACCCATGTGGAACAATGTTTTCTAGCTTTACACATTTGTAAGTCACAGTCCCAGCAGCTTATATATCCCTTCACTCACTAGGACTGAGCTCTGATTGTAGGGAGAAAGGGAGTTACTAATACTGGGCAAACATGCCATAAGCTCTTAGAAAGCCATGGCTATGTTAGACAAAAGGCTTGTTTTTCAGAAGCAGTAGAATGATTCATAGCATGCAATCCGGGTCATGCTCCCCAGTGTTATAGCCTCCGGGCCCCTCATGTTGAGCTGAACTAACGCTTGTGGATGTTTTTTTTTTTTTTTTTTTACCAAGGCCTTAGTTGCTCCAAAATGCACCTGATGGGAAAACTTCAAAGGTCAGGAAAAGATCCGTCCTTTTCTTTTTGACAGTGTGGAAGTATAAACCCGAAGTGTCTCCATACTAAGACGAATATTTCAGAGAACTTAGAGACCAGTATCCCAAATGGTGCAGATTCTCAACCCCTTTTGAATGCAAAGAACAATTTTATACAAATCCTACATTCTTGCGTGTAAGGTAACAAACCCTTAACTTTGAGGATATTTTTTCAAAAGTGTTTTTATTTTTAAATGTGTATTAGTAAGAGGAAATCAAGTATTACTGCTAGAGGTCATGTCAATTTCTTATACGATAAGCATTTAGGCTTGTTATTGGGCTTGATATGCAAACTTCATCTTTCATATATATTCTGAGAATTGGCTTACTTCTGACCATGTTGCCTTGACTTTGCCTTCCAACGTTCTCTACCATGGTGCACTATATATCAGCTCATTAGTTTCTAGGATGGTCACAGTAGGGATCCTGTGTGTGTAGTGCTGTGTTAACATCACCCATGAGTTCATCTGGTAGCACCTTATTCAACTTTACCAGCCATTGCTGGGCTTGACAGGATCTCATCTAAGCAATGATTTTATTTCTTAGGTCAGTAGTTCTCCCATTCATTTGTTCGATCATTGGGGCTTGGTACCCAATATCAGGGGCGATGATGGTGGAGCACTCATTTGACCTTGTGTCTTGGTTCCCCATTGACATAGCTTGCATTTGTTGGATCTCCTGGCACTTAAACTGTGAAAGCAGCTGCTAGTTATGGATGTTTGAACATTGAGCTGCATCACAGTGAACAGTACAGTAGGAAAAAAGAATACAAAGTATAAAAAATATTTAAAAATATATAAAAAATATACATTAAGTATATACAGACAAGGCAACACTGGTATAAAGTGACAACAGTAAAGTTCTGTGCAAATGATTGATTGTATTAAATTATTGCAGAGTTAAATAGATATGAGTGAAGTATACAATAGATATGCAATAATAACAGGTAAAGACGGTGGACATATGGTTGATACGGAGCTAGCATTGTTGGTTGTACAGTCTGACAGCAGCAGGAAGAAAGGATCTGCGGAATCTCTCCTTTATACAGCGAGGGTGTATCAGTCTTTCACTGAAGCTGCTCTCCAGAGCAGAGAGAGTGTCCTTCAGGGGGTGGTCCTCATGGTCCAGCATAGACATGAGTTTGGACAGGGGCCTCCTGTCCCCCACCTGCTGTACACAGCCCAGAGGACAGCCCAGGACTGAGCTGGACCTCTTGATGATCTTGTCTAGTCTTTTTCTGTCCCTCTCCGTGATGCTGTTGCCCCAGCAGGCCACACTGTACAGGATGGCTGATGCCACCACAGAGTCGTAGAAGGTCTTCAGGAGTGGCCCTCTCACTTCCTCAAGAGGTAGAGCCGGCTCTGGCCCTTCCTGTACAGAGCCTTCGTGTTGTGAGTCCAGTCCAGTTTGTCGTTGAGATGAACACCTATGTACTTGTAAGTGTCCACCCTCTCAATATCCTTTCCCTGGATGTTCACTGGGGGAGGGACGGTGGGACGGCGTCTGAAGTCCACCACCATCTCCTTGGTCTTTCCCGCGTTTATGAGGAGGTGGTTCAGCTGACACCAGTCCACAAAGTCCTGAATGAGTCCTCTGTACTCCGCGTCGTGATCTGTGATGAGGCCAATGAGGGCGGAGTCGTCGGAGTACTTCTGCAGGACGCAGCTGTCCGTGTTGTGTCTGAAGTCTGCAGTGTAGAGGGTGAAAAGGAAGGGCGCTAAGACCGTTCCCTGGGGGGCCCCCACACTACAGGTCCTGATGTCAGACACACAGTCTCTCGTCCTCACAAACTGGGGCCGGTTTGTGAGATAGTCCAGGATCCAGTCGGCCAGGTCACAGTCCACTCCTGCAGTCTCCGGCTTGTCTCTCAGGAGTCTCGGCTGGATGGTGTTGAAGGCACTGGAGAAGTCAAAGAAGAGAATCCTCACAGCGCTGCCGGGCCTCTCCAGGTGGGACAGAGAGCGATGCAGGATGGAGATGATGGCGTCCTCCACACCAATGCCAGGTCGGTAAGCAAACTGCATGGGGTCCATAGCAGAGCTATATATATGTACATGGTCTGATGAATGAGACATCGGAAGATTGTTGATGAGAACAACCCGTTGTTTTACAAACCATGTCTGTGCCTATTGGCCAGCGCTCTGACCAACAAGCGCAACTGACTGTGACGTAGTAAGCGCGACAGAAAGCTGGCGGGGGAGTGTAAACAAACAGCCTGTCGGTAAAACGGGGAATATGTCCTTCTTAAAAATGAATGAGAGTAGAGCCTCTTCCTGCTCACATTTCAATGAAAAACCCCCAGTCTAATCCTTCCAAAACTGATTCCAAAGCTGAGTCAAGAATCGCCATCAGAGCCAGCGGTGTGTGTTACTGTTCAATAGATGTTGCCATCTTCCTTGTTGTCCTTTCTCCAGCGTCATGCAACATTGTCGTCACGCCCTCAAAACCCCACCCACTTTGCATCCAGAAATTCAAAACACATCTCTGCGTTGTGATTGGCCCGCCAGTTCTAGGGCCCCGGGCATTGATGGAGGCTAGACCAAACTTGCAGGCAAAAATGATTTTGGCTGCTGGCGGACGGGGTTAGTTTACTAGGCTTCCTGATCTTGGCATAAGTAAATAAATCACCATAAATTGAATCTCTGTTAGGGATTTCTGGCATTGTTTTATACTGCTTTAACATTTATTTGACAAGTGTTCTAATGCTTTCATTTACTTGGATTGCACACCACAGCTGGGTTATGGGGTGCCTCAAGGTTCAGTTTTGGGCCGTTTTATTCAATTTTTTATTTTATTGTATATATTGTATCAGTTTCTTTTTACTTATCTAAACAAAGCATTTTGGCTCACCTGCAGTCTAGGCAAAATGCAACAGAGAGACAGTTGACAAAGACAGAAAGAAGAGCATACAAAACTCTGGCCTCCCTGTGTTGGCTCCCATGCAGTTAAGAATTAAATATGCAATTTTGTTCTTTACTTTTAGGGTACTTCATGTGCAGGCCAATAAATGCATTCTATAGTTTATGCAAACCTATAACTCTGAGATCTTCGAGTCAAATGCTCTGGCTGGTACCATAAACCCCTTTAAAAACCTTTGGAGACTGAGCGTTTCAGGCAGGAGCTCAAGGCTTAGAGTGCTCCCCTTAAACTCATGCTGCACAGACTACAGATTCTTCAATGTAATGTGACAGAAATTCTTATTCAGACAACCCTTTATTTGAAGTCCTTGCTATTTTAAACAGTGTTTTCTTTGTGAAGCACTTTGCCATGTTTATGTCTGCAAAAGATGCAATTGCACTAAAATTTCACAGAATTACTTACTTACTAACTTACATAGTTAAGTTGTTAAAATATACATGAATTTAATAATAATTTGCCCAAAAAGCTAAATACAAAAAATAAATTTTTTTGACTGTTTCACAATGACATAATAACAGCAGCATAATTTAAGACAATGTTTTGCTCTATTTTAGAAATACGTTTTGTTTAGTCAAATACCTCACAGCTGATGAGGTGATAACCCTGGCATCTGGACATGTGTGTTTTCATACACAGATCGAGAAAAAGAGACCAAAATTGGAAAAAAACAGAAATAAACATGTTTAACCAAAAGAAAAGATTTTTTAATGCATCCACATATTAAAATGGAAAATAATATAAACACGTGGTATTCGCCTCTTTGAAATCCAGAAGGATATAAGGTAGGAATCAGACTGTCAGTTGATGCGAATTATTGTTTTTATTTATTTATTTATTTATTTATTTATTTATTTATTTATTTATTTATTTATTTCCAGCATTCCATAAAAAATATAAATCTAAAAGCAATGTAAATAGAATATAAATTTTAAGTTTAGTTTAATCTCATTATAAAGATACCTGCTTTGTGAAGGCCTAAGAGGTTTTGGATTCTGTTTCTTTCTTGCATAAAGTGCATTAGCAACAAATATCGCTTAAGGAGCTTGCACAAAAAAGTTAGTTAATCTATTCATATAAACAGATTCAGTTGCGTAAAGTACAATTTGATACCAGTTTTAAAACAATGCAGTCAAGTTCCTTTTATTGGTACAAAGTTTTTGGGGTTTTTTGTGCCAGGGAAACTCACCAGATTTTTTAAAGTTACTAACTTGCAGCTGTTGCTTCTCCTTAAAGAGGATTTCTTACCAAGCCATGACTACCTGGGAGAGTTCTACTTAGAGAAGTATTTAAAAGGCCCAGTATTTCCTGCTGTGCTGATGACATTCATGGATCAGGTTTGGAGAATGTATTAGGAGAACAGCAACATCAGTACTGTATTGTAAACCTCTAGCCTATATGGTAAAATGGTAAGAGGAAAGCCTGTGTTACAAATAACATAAAACAGATCTAATGCAACATTTGTAGTTCGCCAAAAGCAATTCAAAGTACACAGTAAACACGTGGAAAAAGAAGCTACTGGTAACAGCATCATGCTGTGGGCATACAGGAATGGAGAAACTTGTAAGAGCTGATGGAAAGATGGATAAAGCAAAATCCAGGGTTATCCTGCCAGAAAATGCATAGACAAAGGACTTTGTGTGGCAAGAAATGCGAAGACATTCAGAGAAGCTCTCCTTCAATCTAACTTAACTTGAACTTAAAAAAATAGCAAGCTGGATACATACAAGCAACCCTTTTTAGATTTTTCATTACGAAAATAAAAGCCATGGATGGCCTCTTTGTTCTGTTTCATACTTATGCACACATTTAATGACATGGCTCCCCAAATCATCACTGACTGTATAACTTCATGCTCAACCTCAAGCAACTCGATTTATGTGTCTCTGCTCTCATCCTCTGTACTCTGGGCCATTGACTTCCAATAATAATGGTACATTTACTTTCATTTGAAAAGAAGGTTTCATACAACAGAGTGATGACAAATGAGACAGGCATCAGTACTCAGTGATGAGAGGATGAAAAAATAACCTTAGACAACTTGGCAGTCCAGTGCCTTTCTCCAAAGCCGAAATCAGGGGCGGAGCTAGAGAGGGGGCCAGGGGTGACCATGGCCACCCTTAGCCAATCATTGGCTGTGGCCACCCCTACCATTTTTTCCCTGTAATACAGACAGTGGCAGCAGTAATACTCTCAAGCGGAATATTCAAAACATTTCAATCTTTCATATATTAACATTTACTTGACAACAAAAACATTGTGGTTAATTATGCACATCCATATACTAACATTAAAGATGATAAGCAGCGAATTCATGCTCTTTTCAGAACTAGATTTTGTGTTATAAAGGGGTCATATAGGAGTATTCAGTGAAATCATAGATAACTATTTTAATAAAAAAATTAATGATTATTGATAAAAGTAACTAATAACAAAAAGAAAAGATGTTCGCCCCAGAACTCAAACCGGAAAGAATTGTATCCACTATACCTTTTATCTAGAAAGATGTTGAAATATATGCCTCTATTTTTTTAGCAAAGGCTGTAGGAAAGGGCATTTTGTCTTTATTTAGAAAATATGGATGTTGTGCTCCTTAATTTTCCTGTTGGAACAGTGTAGCGTTACCTTGAGGTTCTGGCTCCTATCCACTTTCGGCCACCATTCAGTGTATGTTGGTTACTGCCTGGCCACCCTTTTGAAGATTTTCTGGCTACGCCCTTGGCCGAGATCAAACAGTTATTAGGTTACTATGGTTGTTTATAACATAAAGTACATCAAACCTGTTGCCTGAGGTAGATAATCCAGTTCCAAAAAGTGGAAACCTGAACAGTTTTCCTTCATGTTCACCTAACTAGGTGGAGGTGGAAATGCTCTTTAAAAGTAATCTTCTTTACTTCTTCTACTTTCTTTCTTTATTTTTTTGAAAGATTAAGTACTAAAAATCTTTAAAAGAATAAGTTGTTAATAATTGGATCAGTTAAGAATACAAAAGATAACAATAAAAAACAATTATTTACAGTTAACCTGAAAGGTTTTCATCTTTAGCTACAATACTGACAATAACTTTTTTACTTCTGATTATGTATTTTTTGTACTTTTTTTTTTGGTCAAAAGCAGCAAAGTGGTATGTATGCTGGGTAGTTATCTATGGACACAATCGTGCCGTCTAACAAAAACACGCGGAAGCCTCTATGGTCTCGTATCTTGTCACCGACATCTCAGGCCAATCGGCGCCCAGAACACAGCGGCCAGAATGCGGCTGAGCAGCCTCAGCCTCAGCAGAGGGCCAGTGACCGCTAGCTCCATATCAGCCGCTCACAAGCAGCAGCAGCGGAAATCTTCCAGTGGGAAGGAGGAGGGGGGAGAGGCAGAAGGAAGAAGAGCGAAGGGACGGGCAAGGAGAAAGGATACGGGACATTATTTGATCCGACTAGAGTAAATGTTTACGTTGATTTGATTTAAGCCGTGTTAAAGAGTTCTTTAAATAATAAAAAAAAACACACACACACACAGCAGCTGAAATACTAGCTAGCTTCCGCCGCCATCTCCTCCTCTCAGTCGGAGCGACCTCCGTGTCTTCCAAACCATGGGGAACGCTGCAACCGCCAAGAAGGGCAACGAGCTGGAGAGCGGTGAGTCCTGGCTGTCGGTTAGCCTCGCTCATGGTTTTAAAACGCCGTTTGAGTGTGTTCCACTATGCATTAGCTAGCTAGCTTCCATTTATATTTACAAATGTCTAAACTGGTGGACCGTTTTAAATGTCCATCGTCGCATATTCCTACATTATCCAAGACGAACTCCTAAATTAAATTTTTTCTCTGTATTGTATCGTTGTTTTTAAATGTGGCCCATAATGTTTTCACTTCCAGTGTTGAAAATTGTGTTAAAACTTATAGGTGGACGGTTAAAGTAGTATTTACCGATGCGTTTTAACATGTAGTTGATTTAAATAAGTGTTTTTGTCCTCGCTGGAACATAGCTAGTCTGCTAACTTTAGCTGTTATAGTGGTGGGGGGGATTAGCCCTCAGAAGGCCCCTCTGTCCCTCCTTATTGTGGTGTTGGCAGAAGGCCTTTTACAGATGCACGCATACAGTTTCCTACGGAAGAGGATTAGGGACACTGAAAAAATAAAAAAAAGTTGAGTGATTTTTAAATTTTATTTCAGTTTAATATGGGAAAAAAAGTGATAAATCTGACTTTGATCCCAGAATTATGACTTTTTTCTTAGAATTCTGACCTTTTTCTTAGAATTCTGACTTTTTTTCTCAGAATTCTGACTTT
>NW_015150730.1:591841-602622 GCF_000732505.1 Cyprinodon variegatus
ACTTTTTTTTCCCCATCAGGATTCTGACTTTTTTTTCCCCATCAGGATTCTGACTTTTTTCCCCCCTCAGGATTCTGACTTTTTTCCCCTTCGGGACTCTGGCTTTTCTCCCCTCAGGATTCTGACTTTAATCTCAGAATTTTGGATCTTAATCTAGATGGGCACCATGAAGGAAGAGATGTGAGAGCACTCAGCTTCACAGACAAAGATGTGAGTTGTTTGGGAGGGACAGTAACACAATGGTGGAAAATGACGCAATTTTTTACGTGGCCCGGTGATGCTATTTAATTAATGGAAGGGCAGAAGGTGATTAAAACAAGAGAGCTAATCTCTAAAACAGACATGGTTACAGCTTGATGCTAACATGTTTGTTAGCTGTCAGAAAACAGTCAGAATTGTGAGAGGAAAAAAAGTCAGAATTTTGAGATTAAAGTCAGAATTGGGAGAAAAAAGTCAGAATTCTGACTTTTTTGTCATATACTGAAATATAAAATTTAAAAATCAGCTTACTTATTTTTTTTTTTCAGTGGCCCTAACCCTCTTCTGTAGTTTCCTGTCCAGAGCCCTTAGAAATAGATGAATAATAAAAAAAAAATCCTTAACCCATTATTGCTCAACACCCTTGGTAGATAATGTTTCTCTTTCCTAGTATGTTTGGCTTCAGGCTACTTTTCGGCACAGCCAGCTGTGTCAGACAGAAACTTTGATGATCTTCAATCTGCAGCAGCAAACCAAAGAGCCGTGGATAATTGTTCTAAATAGGCATTAGGTTTAATCTGAGGCAGCGTGGGGCTGTTTCTGCCCCCCCTCAAGGACTCTCTCTCTCTCTCTGCTGTCACGTTTTTATTATTAGCTTCATAAACAAAGCTTTCTCTCTCTGTACAGCAACATGTCCAAATATGGTGAAGAAATGACAAATTCCCTCTTTCCATTCATAAAACCAGGACCTTGCTACTGTCTGTGCAGCACATGTACACACACTCTCTAAATTAGGCCACTTGTGTTTGTTCAAGCCCCCGTTCTCTAATCTTGCTGTGGTAAAAGTCCATCATGGTTCACTTCTCACACTCATCTCGTCATTGACTGGAGCAGCTTGTCATCGGACCTTCGTCAGAGGATAAGGGGTATTACAAGCTTTGAACGGTTTGACGTAACTCGGCCTAGGCCGGTGTTGGTTTACACTCCTAAACCTGATGTGTGCATCTGACCATTTTGGGGGGAATCTATGTTGTAAATCATGAGGCTGGTTGCAAACATAAAAAAGTTTGTAGTGTGCGTCAAATGTTTTGATTTACAGTTCATGGAAAGTTTTTCAATATATATTTAAAAAAAAAAGCACATACCATGTGTTTGTAGTTATGGCCCCAAGTTTGTTTAAAGGAAAGTCACTTTATGAAGCTTTGAATGTGTTTATTTGAGATTTATTAACCTGTTGAGAGACACCAGACGGGCATGGGGAATAGTGCCAACCAGCAGCCCTCAAATTAACACAGGTTATTTCTTGCTATCCTTATTGGGGTTTTGCATTTAAGTTCCTTCATTTGTAGGGCCTATACATAAAAAAAAAAATATGCCCAATCCCCCAACCAAAAAAGAAGACTTTTTCCTCATTGGGACCAGTTGACAGGTCCCCACAAAGTAGCAAAGCCCTTAGAAATTGGCCTTTTACTCTGTCCCCAGAAGGTAACAAATACATGGCTACAAACAATCACTGTCAATGATCTTAAAGCCACTCCTTTTGAATACAGTCATGATCGCTAACTCTTAAACCTGTCTACGCTGACACATAACCCTGAGCTGCAGTCCTTTCTGGAGCATAGCCACTCTCAGCGGGTGAACCTGGTTACCTACCGTGTCATATGTTTACTGTATATAGAGATGTCACCGGCTGGAGTGGCTGGGAGAGCTGTAGTACACTCACAGTTGGACAGCAGGATTAAACACTTGCTTGTGTGACACCTATTTCTCTTCACAGTACTTCCATGTACAATGTTCACACTGTAGGGTAACAGGATAGCTTTGCATAACTCATCCATGGTATTCTAGGCTCAGTTTTGCTCTGGCTTTACAGATGGTTGTCTAATTGTAGGTTTAATCGGAATAACATTTCTCCTAAAAGGACTTAAAGTGAATTTGTTCCATGCAAAAAGCTGTATTATGATGTTAACATTAGTTTTCCAAAGTCAAAGGCTTTGAAGCATAAACTTTTTTTTTTTTTTTTTCTTTTACTGATCGTTATCCTGTGCAATACAGATTATTAATGCTACATTCCATTTTGGTACACCTGTTCTTTTGACTTCCACAGTAGACAGTCTCTGTTTAAATTCCTCAAGTGGTTGTCAGCTTTGTTTTAATTCCTGCTCTTTTTTTTCTTTTACAACACATAGCTCCCATTTGTAGATGTCGTCCTACACTTGTTGTGTACTTGAACTCTGTTTCTCTCTGTCTTCTCTTCTGTACCATCCCATCCATGTGGACGATTGTTCCTGCAAAACCATGATGATCTATAGAGACATTTGGTATGCTAAAAAAAGATCAGAACAGCAGCGCAGCAAAGAATTTATTGTGAAAAACTAGACGTGCTTGCTTTTGATGTGATTGAATAATACGTTTTATGTTTTTGTTATTTGCTCTCTCAATCTGGATGTCTACGGTCTGCTGTGTTTCCCATATATTAGTGTATTTTTGTTCTGCTTTTAAGCTTGTTCAATGAGATTCCTAAACAAAACAAAGGTTCCTGTCAGTACTCCCTTTTGCCAATTCCTACCTCTATTTTATATCCAACCATTGTCAAATTGTCCTTACATACTTCTTTTCCCCCATAAACAAACTGTTATCATAGCTTTGTGCCTAGCCATCATGTACCAGATTATTCCCCTCAGTGGTGATGAATTAGTAAAATAATCACAAAATTTAATTTCATTATTTTTCTGAAGATCATGTCTTATGGAAGAGTCACTAATCAAGAGGCTTGAGATCTGAATCAGCTACTCTTCTCCTAATACTCTCTGATTAGTGAGCAGGAAGCCAAATGTTGAATTTTCAGCAGGCACTCCCACTATATCGATCTTTGAATGCATCAACTGATACCATTCTTAAATGTACTTCTCTGAACAGAAAAAAGTAGATAAAGTCCAGGGACCCTTATAATAATTTTCTTGTTTTTTCTCTAGTGGATTCAAAAAAACTGCCTCTGTTTGACAGTGTGCAGCACATTTCTAACGCTGCTCTGTTATAGCCTGTGAGAAAAATAATCTAAAATAATACAGGAAGACGGTACTGCTTAGGAACAGGCTTATCAGTACATCTCTGTATCCTACAACCGGTTTTCACTAACTGTGGTTTTGATCACTAGCTCTTATAAAACACGACTCATTAGGACATTAAGCAACCAAAAATAGGATCAAATAATACACCAGTTGTAACCACCACCATAATTTTGAAACAAACAAACAAACAACAAAAAAAACTGCTAGCATGCCCAAGTTGAAAGGCTCATATGTTCCAGGTGGGATCATGTACTGTACTTATACTTGTTGTTTATATATTTGGCTGGGTGGATGAATTTTAACTATTAAGTCCACAGCTTATTATGCAGTCAATTAAGTGTTTATACTCTAAAAGAGAGGTGGGACAAACATGACGATGCAGATATATAATCGTATAAACCCTATATTGAGTCTATTGTCACCGATACCGGTCTAGGTTTTTTCTTTATATCTGGACCGATACCAATAAAAATATTGGATCGGTGCATCCCTAATATTTAGTAATAAAATCAAAACTGTTATTCTAAAATTTTGGAGCTATTGATTTAGCTCCTACTGGTAAATGTTGCATTTGAGTTACATAACTGTATTTATTTACAGCTTATGAGAAGAGATTTATAAAAACACTCAACTGTCAATCGTTAATACTATACTTGGTGGCACGCAGCTAATTTTCACGCCAAAAATGTTTGGGTACAAAAATAAAAGTATGAAATGGCAAAGGGGGTGAGATGTCCAGCATTCTTCCTAAAACTCTTTTACCCAAGGTGATGCCCAGTGAAATGTATCGCTTCTTTTTTGGTTTAATCCTTTTGAATCCTGTCATGGATGTCGTTGTCTTGTGTTTGTTTTTATTTCATATCCAGATGAGACTTTAACTCCGCTTGTGTTCTTCCTTAACTTACAATTAATTTTCTATTTCTAAACTCCATTTCCTTTTCTTCTAATCCTCGGTCTGTTTGCAATTAAGTTAAGCCCCAGATGTGTTTTAAATTTCTATGCAAAGGTGTTTTTCCACAAACTGAATGTAAACACCAGCTCACTCTGTCTCTTGTTTTTCTTATTCTTTCAGTAAAAGAGTTTCTAGCCAAAGCCAAAGAAGATTTCTTGCGGAAATGGGAATGCCCGCCACAGGTCAGTTCATTTTGTTTGTTAAAGCTAACCTTTGCTGTCTTTGCACAGTAATAACCTGAGGTTGTTTCTACAGTGCACAACATGCCTAGATGACTTTGACAGGATAAAGACTCTGGGTACCGGCTCATTTGGAAGAGTCATGCTGGTCAAACACAAAGGGACAGAGCAATACTTTGCTATGAAAATCCTGGACAAACAGAAGGTTGGTGGACACTTCACTTAGATTTAAGCCAAAATTCCCCAACAGAAAATGTGCAGTAAAATATTCAGGGTTGATAAAGCTTTGTGTCACTTAAAACATGTAGTAATGGTTCTGTTCTTTGAAACTGCATTTTTAATCTTTATGCGTTGAACTAAAAGGTTACTTAGGGGTCAGGAGGGAATGTTATTATTAACTAAAGGCTGTCTTAGCTTCCTGATTCTTCTAAGTGATGGTGTTCTGATAAAATCTGCCTGATCCTATTTAGGTGGTGAAACTCAAGCAAATAGAACACACGTTAAATGAGAAGAGGATATTACAAGCAGTAAGCTTTCCTTTTCTGGTCAAACTTGAGTATGCATTCAAGGTATGATTTTTATCTTATGATTTAGATTTTAAATTTTTTTTTTTTATCTGAAACATTCAGGAGCTTATTTCTTTTACAGGACAACTCCAATTTGTACATGGTAATGGAGTACGTTCCCGGAGGAGAGATGTTCTCTCACCTAAGAAGAATTGGAAGATTCAGGTGAATATTTTCCAAGCCGATTAAAACTTGCTGTGCTGTAGTGTCTTTTTGTTGTTTCGTGTGTTTGTCTAATTCCTTCTACTTTTTGTTGGGAGTTTTTTTTTTTTTTCCCCCCTCTACGTTTGATACTAAATAAACATCTTTTGATTTCCAGTGAACCACACGCACGATTTTACGCTGCCCAGATTGTGCTGACGTTTGAGTACCTACATTCATTAGACCTCATTTACAGAGATCTAAAGCCTGAGAATCTTCTCATCGACCACCACGGCTACATTCAGGTCAGCTGCAGTGCAGAACATGGATTTATAATGCTGGAATGTTTTATTTCTTCAAAAGAATTAAGTCAGTAATGAAATATTTTGTTATGGCTCTTAGGTGACAGACTTTGGATTTGCCAAACGAGTAAAAGGCAGAACTTGGACGTTGTGTGGAACACCAGAGTATTTGGCTCCGGAAATCATTCTAAGCAAAGTGCGTATTTTACATTGTTTTATAAGCAAAGTGTGTATTTTACATTGTTTGGGTTTGCATAACCAGATAATGTTTAAGGATTTCTGCCAAATTGCCTTTATCCTCGTTATATTTTTTAAATTCTCTTTATAGATTTTCCTATTTGTGAGACAGATGATTTGTTCCTCTATTTCTGTCACCTTTTCAAATTTTCACCCAGATGCTGTGAAAGTTTTCATGCTGGAAATAAACTACGATATGGGCTATCAGTACAACTTTATTAGTGTTTAACAACCAGCAGCCCATATTCTTTAGTCCTAAACAGTGTTTTGTTTTCATTCTTTATAATAGAGTTTTTGGATCAATAAACCAATACTATACTATACAGGTTTTGAGTGTTGTGGTAGAGGTCACCCTCAGACATCCACATCAAATGTTCAGTCTGCACCTTGTGATTTGATAGTATGTTTTATCCAGGAATTCATGGTCAGTTCAAACTTGATATAGCTGTTCTGAAACTGTTTTGACTTTATTGTTGTAGATTCTCTGATTCTGCATTTGAGTTATAAATCTGCAACTACAATTTTAAAAAAAAGCAAAGTTGGGAAACGGTCCTCAGAATATTATGGCTAAAGTGGTTTACTATTTGTTTAACCTGAAACAAGTTCCTCTTTGTTTGCACGTAAAGTTGTAGATGATTTCCTCCCACCCGAAGGGCTGTTAAACGTCTGTTCTTTTCAGTTTTTTCATTTAAAAAGCATACTTTCTGATTAATAAAAAAATCGGAATGTCTCTTAGGTAGAGCTTAAGCATGTAATCGTGTTTATAAAATGCTTTTTATTATAGATTAGCTATTTAAATAGATCAGGGATGGAAAATAAAAATGCCCTGAAAGGTAAAGACTATGTTGTTCGACACATGACTTTAGAAAATGTTTTTAAGACCTCTCTCTGTCCACTGTAGGGATATAACAAAGCTGTGGACTGGTGGGCCCTTGGAGTTCTCATCTATGAAATGGCAGCTGGTTACCCTCCGTTCTTTGCAGATCAACCGATACAAATCTATGAAAAGATTGTGTCTGGAAAGGTAAGGAGTTTTACTAGATTAATTTGAATAGTCCAGGATTACTACACAGCATGGTAAAGTATGGATTATGGTTTGAGTATGTTTCAGATCTGGAAAAAGAAAATGGAAAGTAGGAAAAAAATTTTTTTTCAAATTTCCAAAAGAAAAACTTGAAGCAGTTCATCTATGCCAGTTATATTCTTTTTTCTTCTTGTTTCCCATGTTAATCTTCAGGCATGTAATAACTGATCTGCATCCAAATAAGACTTTATTTAAATTTATTCCTGAAACGCTGCCTTACCTTGTTATTCGCATCTGACCGAGGTTAGATAATGAAAAATCTGATTCATAAACTCCGAATAACATTATTTATCCTGAAGCAAAGAAAATGTAGAACTTGTGAATATTTGAGTCTGAAATAGGTAGAAAAAAAAATATCTGAAAGAATGATTAAGCTCTGCTTGTCTGTGTTTTAATTAATGCATCTAGAGGTAAATGGCTCATAGTTTTAAAACTTCTTCCTCTTCCTGTCAGGTACGATTTCCTTCCCACTTCAGCTCCGATTTAAAGGACCTGTTAAGAAACCTACTGCAGGTGGATCTGACCAAACGGTACGGAAACCTGAAGAACGGAGTCAACGACATCAAAGGTCACAAATGGTTTTCTACAACAGACTGGATCGCCATCTACGAGCGAAAGGCAAGAGACTGTGTACATTTTGTGACGATATTAATCATTTTAAACCTGCTTAAATGCTGTGGGAAACTAAATATTTATTTATGAATATTTGCAGGTATTATGTTATATTGGGTTTCCCAAATGTTTTCACTTATTCTGGGTAATTATGGTTAACTGTATTGTCTTTAGTTCAGATTTGGGTAATGGTGTTGTGTTTTGGTTGATTAAATGAGTTGTTAAGTTAATTTGGGCTTGGAAGCCATTGAAGGGTTTCTTTCTACTTTATTTGGTTATTTTCATTATTAAATCGTGAACAGCCACTTTTATCTGTGATCTCATGATGACTTTTTTTCCCCCTCCATAAATTAAGTACAAGTTACATAAAAAAGGTAGAAAAAATAAATGTGTACACAGTGGATATACAACTGCTTCACAGCTGTCTTTTAATACCAGGATTTATTCAGTTTTTCATGAAATACCTCAAGGCCCTGTGTTTAGTCTGGTCCTGTTTTTCTGTGCCTTGACAGTCTGGTTTAATTGTGAGAAAAGGATGTTACAGCATCATATTTCACTGCAGGCAATGCACTTCATTGCTGCTGTAAATCTCTAAGCAGCCTTAGTAAACTACATCCATGTTGTTTTTGTTGTTTAGGGAGTAGAATCTAATTTTAGAAATGCTACAGTTGGTCCAGATTTCTTTGATTATTGGTAAAATAATTTATTGATTCTACACAGTTCTCATCAGCACATTTTATTGTAGAAGGCAACAACATGCTGTATCATAAAAAATAGCATACTGGCCCTTTGACTAACATCTAGGCTCCCTCCCCAGGGTTCTCTTCAGCACATTTCAGCACAACTGCTGAAAGTTGTCCAAATTCCGCTGAAATTAGGCCAATAAACTGAATTTTAATAAACTTGACAACGGCTGAAAGTATGTTTTCCAACAACTTCACCTCCTTTTTTCCACAAATATGTGAGAAAAGCAATGGAAAATTTAAACCCAATGCACTTCAGACTTTATCATCGTCTCAGGCTCAACCTGAGTTCTTTTTTAGGCGGTTGAACACATGGGCTACCGTCCTGCCAGCAAACAGAGAGCAACCTTTGAAGGCAGGGGTGAAGTACCCATGTTCAGAAGGATCCCCAAATGGCTGGTGTATCAAGTTAAACCGGCTGGTGTTCAGTGTTTTGGGTATTTTTTCTATCCAAAAAAATGCAGCAGCGCTGCTGTGCCAGTGATTAGCCACAGCCACAGATGGATCAACAGAAGGTCTCAGTGGGTCAGTCTGATAGTTGGCATATTAATAGGAGATATGAATGTTTCGTACCAACATAAACAAAAAGCTTGACAGAAATAGGAGTGGGCCTAATTTACAAAGAGGCAAAAAAAGGAAGATCATATGGGTGTGGTGCATAGAATAAAAAAACAAAAAGCAAAGCAACACTCTTCTACTACACTCATAAAAAATCCTGAAGAAAAACTGATACAGCATGCATTATGCTGGATATTTTACTTTTTATTTTATTTTTTTCTACTGACAACTTTGTATGCTGTGATAGTTTTTCTTTTTTAAATCATTTTAACATCTTTCTGTGGTGTGGCTTCTTTGAGAGGATGTAACTGACTTTATTTTGATCAAATGATACAAAGACAGCCTTAACTTTATTTGTTTATCAGATTATATAGAATGATTGCAGCTGTATTCAAAGAAAGACTGCTGAAACTAAAAGAAGGGCTTATTTAACAACATTTTAAAACAGTCTTATTAGTATTACCTTTTTTTTCAAATTTTCCCAACAATGCCTGATGTTTGTTGCAAAAAAAGATGGAAAAGGTTCTGAAATGCATTTTGGTCTTGCTTTTTTTAACTCCCAAAAACATTTATTTTTACCTGGCTATGTAGAGTCTTTATATCTACTGGAGGCAGAGATGAAAAAATGAAGTTTCTCTGATATTATTTAGTGATTTGTGAAGCTGCAATACCAGCCAGCATTTATGGTTCTCTGTTCCAGTTTCTTAGTTTGCACACAAACATGCCATATGTCTGTGTATATGTGTTTCTCTGACAGCCAACACACATAATATTTAGTAAATACAAAGCTGATGGAGGCGTATGAGCAGGTCTGTTAAACATTGAACACATGGTTGTTTCAATTTCTGGCTAGAAATGTGAACTTGACGGTCTGGCGTTAAAGTTGCCTCCATTTAAGCAGAAGAGTGTTTGAAGATGCAGTCAGAAAATAATAAAGTAGAGCAGTTGAGTAAGAGGTTAAAGAATCGTTTCAGTTCAAGCGATAATTGTGTAGGGGGTTGCAGTTACAGGTGGAGTTTATCAATAAAAGAATCATCCCTTCACCACAGAAATACAAAATTTTAAATTTAAAGAAAAAAAACCCTAAAATGTTTTTCTTTTTGTGATTAAGCAAAGCAGCGCTTTACCTCATGGTGTGCATGAAATATTATTGCCTGAGCATGAGATAAGATTTGTTTCTACGGTTTGATTAATTTGTTGACACATTTCTGTTAATACTCTTTAACGTTTTTGTTAATTTGAAGGCGTGAGATAAATGTTTATACAGTGAGTCAAGCGCAGCAGACTCCTTCACTCAGGGAAATAAACTGAGCAAGTTTGATGCCTCTTAATAGGAGATAATCCCCCAGAAGACATTAATTAGTTGGGTTTTTAGGGAGATTTGGGCTGGTCTTATTTCTATTATGCTTCTATTAAACGTCTAAAAGGGGAAGCTAAATGTGCTGCTGAGCCATGAGGCTCAGCTCCCCTACTGAGGACGATGCCACTCAGAAGTTTACACTTGCTAATGGCATTAAATAAAACTGTGGTCTTTTCTAAGTGGTCTTTCTAACTTTATTACAAAAGACTTAGTTGAAGTTAGTTATTTAGTGTGTATGTTTGCTTTGTAGACACTCTTTTATCCAAACGTGATCAAAAATACTATCTCAAACTTTTATAGCTGATAAAGCAAGTATTAAACACAATAACAATTTGCTGAATAAATATATTTGTAAAGGTGTATTTAAGATGGGATCCCCACTTTGTTTGTAGTAAACTAACCCTTTATCACATGCAAAGAAATAAGAATAATTGTAAATTAAGCTGAAACTAGGGGTTGGCAATATATCGAATGCACTGTATGTATCTTGAGTTTCCCCACACGCAATATTTAAAATAAGTCTTATCGCAACCATCAAGTACAAAGTCGCATGATAACATTAAGGCGTCTGCATCCATTTCGCTGTGTTGTTTTTTCCCCACACAATTTGAATGCATCATAAGGACTTCCTCTAAACAGGATTATTTTCTGCGCGCACACACGTACACTACAGCACCTGGCAAACAAAATATGGTGACAAAAAAAGGTGTTTCAGCTTGGCGATATAAGGCAGTGGTTTGGATCTCAGGCCGAGGTCGTCCAACAAGGCGGTAATTTG
>NW_015150730.1:602833-607786 GCF_000732505.1 Cyprinodon variegatus
CCCAGTGTATTTTTAAATACGCAGTAGAGGTATTTCAAGGTAGTAGAGGACATTTACCTGTATATAAAAAACGCGCCCTATAGTCCGGTGCGCCTTATGTGTGTGTTAAATACAGAAATGGGACACATAACTGAGAGTGCGCCTTTTAGTACGGTGCGCCTTATGGTCGTGAAAATACGGTACAAATTTTTTTCCCCAACTAAAAAGTAATCGCTGCATGTCAGCGTCTCCCCGCACACTAATTAAAATGTTAAATAAATCAGCTGTGAAGCCGATGACTTTGACCTTGTCGTTTGAAAAACCTCTCCCATATGAGAGAAAAAGGAAGAGATGGAGGGAAATTACAGACCCTATTTTTTTATGTTATTTAAATATTTTTCAGATGCTCTAATACCTGTCATGTGGTCTTGTTCAGGCAGGCGTTCTCTAAACTTACCGGTAGCAATTTTCTGAATTTGACAAATTTTTGTCCCAGCATGTAAAGGCCAACACAAATAGTTTGTAGATGCTCTAATTTCCTGATTTTTTGGACAGTACTTAGACTTTAGTTTTTTTTAATTTAATGTTAATTTTTTCATTCTGCATTTTGTTTTTATTATTATGCACTAAAGAGCCATTTTTTAATTTTACATTTAATTTAGTATTGTGTGTTTTTGCTTTGTTTTCTGTTTGGTTGCTGGGATTTTGTTAAAGAGCTAATACTGGCACCCAGAGACATAATGTGGCAGTATTATTTGTGGTTAAAATAAAATATTTTAAATATATAATTTTACTTGAGTTGATGTTAAGTCTATTCTAAAAGCTCAGTTTCACCTTTAGGGTTCCTGTTGGATCCTGGGCTCAGTCTGAACTCATTTATTCTTTAAGGACATTCAAGCCAAAATGTTAGCCATGATATGTGCTGTCCTGAATAGTGATCAGTACTTAATTTAGCACCGGGACAGATTTGGAGCTTAGGAAGTATATGGTTTCCCACAATCCTTTGCATGTCACAACATATAGGCAACAACCTGTTTAATAACCAGTTATTGGGTCAATGTTGAATTAGACATGCCTGGCTCAGTGTTGATGGCTTCAAAAATTTAGTGGTTCCTTTGCTTTGGGATGTATCGCTAAATGTTACTGGAGGCTGATTTGTATATATTTCAGTCTAAGTATTATTTGAACCATCTGAAAAAGTAAAAAAATAAATTAAATAATCATTGACTTTGAAGCAGTTTGTTGTATAATTATACAACTACAAAAAGAATTGTTTTAATTCATCAGTATGCTAGAGTCAAGGTCTACTAGATGATTGTAAATAACAGGAACTGCATTTTGACTTTACAGTATACCAATTGCATATTCTATATAGAACATGTTTACTAGATATGCAATATGTAGATGCCTTAGGAGATTATGCATTAGGTTAAACCTCAGTCTTGCAATGACTACATGTAGTCGAGTGAATTTTACCTCAGTGATAAATATTTACTCAAAACAGACAATTCTACATTTAGATTTTAGAGGACTATGCAATTCCCTGAAAGCTGTTCTTGAATTGCTGTGGTTGTGAAAGTGGTAGAAAAATCAAGCAGCAAAGTCATTTCATGTAATCTTCTTTCCACTTACTTTGGAAAATTTGTTGCTTTCATATGGTAGCATATGGCAATCTGACAAGTGTATTAATCAAAGATGTTTAACTGTTTTCACCTACCATGTTACAAGTGGAGCTTTATTGACAACTGTCCAAATTGACCGTCTCCCTGCTTTTATAACTCCTCTTTTTGCCGTTTCAGGTTGAAGCTCCATTCATACCAAAGTGCAGAGGCCCAGGGGACACCAGCAACTTCGACGATTACGAGGAGGAGGACATCCGTGTTTCTGTAACGGAAAAATGTGCAAAGGAGTTTGCAGAGTTTTAAGAAACAAGAACATGGATAAATCAGGGAAACATAAAGGGGACCTTTGCACTCTTCTATAAGACTTGTGATGGAACAGGGACCATCTTTTCTTTTCAGATCTACATAGTCCCTTCATTCCACAAGGCTGAAAGAGGTCGTTGTGATCCTTCAGTGTCGATAACTTCTCACTGTCAAATCACCTGCACATTAAAGCAGTCGCATCACCTTTTTTTTTGTCACTTTGAAAGCAGTTAGTTGTTTGTTTGGATTTTTTTTTTAAGTGTGTGTGACAAAACTGAGACTGCGGCCAGTAGCAGTCCACACTAGATGATTTCTCTCGTCATTTGGGTTATTTGTGTTCTCGTCTGTCATCATCAGCGATGAGTTGAAGTCTGCATCGTATTAAGTTGAGCCAGTTTACCCAGCTACTTTTGGTCCTGTGCATATCTGAGTTTGTACGGCAGTGACAACAATGAGTGTTTAAAGCATGACCAAATAGAAGTTGACTGGCTGACACAAGGGAAGTTGTTTCTTTTGCTTTTTGCCTTAGAAAGCCAAGTCCTCAGACCACCCCTCTCTATAGGACTCTTTCCATAATAGGCCATTGCAGAAAATGACAAATCTTGCATTTAAAACAAATGCAAATCCACTTCTTTGTTTGATCCAATTGGGTCTAATAGTTACATTTAGAAGCTGTACTCTGCCATTTTACTGGGGTTTCTTTGTTTTGTCTTTGTTGAGTCACTTAATTGGTCCCCTTGGGGACTTTTGCCACAAGTATGTGGAAACGGTGAATTCCGTAAAAGAAAATAAGGTAAATAAATCCTTTTTAGGATTATGTTTTAAATTAAACCAAATAGTCATCAGTGGGAATAGTGGGCATTTTCCGCCTGAAGAATGTTTTATTTTATTTTTTTAAATGATGAAGTTTTACGATTAAAAAACAAAAGGGAAATATACATATTTATTATATATCACCCCAATTATTATTATTTTTTTTTATTATTCTTGTGACAGAATGTAGGTTTGCAACTTCTAGGTTTGTGTGTTTTTGCTCACAGGACACTGGCTAAACTGAAGACTGCTCCTTTGTATCACATGTAACCCTTTTCCTGTTATGCTCATAACATGATATGCATTGTTCCACATATGTTTTTATTTATACACATTAGAGAAGATGCTAATAAATTTTATTTTTAAAAGTGTTGAAGTTTGACAACCATTTTATATCAGAGATCTCAGGAGTAAAGTTGGAAAAGGTGTCCTGTCAAAGTAATACTTTGTGAACTGAGTAGTTGTTGGTTTTTTTTAACACTAATAAATGGGTACCTTTTACATAAACACAAACTAAAGCTAATACAAAAATGTATTAATAACCAAATTTTAATTTGAA
The DNA here is from genome assembly GCF_000732505.1 of Cyprinodon variegatus. Lineage (NCBI taxonomy): Eukaryota > Metazoa > Chordata > Actinopteri > Cyprinodontiformes > Cyprinodontidae > Cyprinodon > Cyprinodon variegatus. Next base: position 606,110 of record NW_015150730.1, read on the forward strand.
TGACTAAGAGAAAATACATCTTGATATAAAATGAGAGGGGTCGATTTACAATTTTGTTCATGAAATGAAAATAAGACATCAGTATAAAAAATTTTTTTTTTAATGTTTCACATAAAATTGTTTTCTTCATATTGATGTATTTTAATTAATTTACCTTTTATTCAAAAGTCTACATTTTAAAACAATTACATCACATATTTTTCTGTTGAGGTGTTCCTATGATGAAATTCACTGCGAATTTCCCAAAAATAGCATCCTTCTTTTATAAAACCTAAACCCTTAAATGGGGCCAAGACAATCAGATTAATTGTGATTATTGAAATAATCATTTTATTTAGTAATATATTAATGGTGAAATGGAGTATAGAGACTGTAAAACATGCCTTTAGCTGACAGAGAGACCCACTTAGAGCAGTAATATCAAAATTGTACAAAAAATTTAAAAAAGCAAACGTTTCGCAATAAAGATTAAAAAAATATATATATATACACATATATATATATATTTGAATTTTACTTGAATATATTCAATCCAGAACTCTAGTGGAAAAGTTTTAGTTTAACATTTTCAAATTTGGCGAAAAATCTTTAAGGAACCTTTGGTTATCCGACGATTCATCGAAAAAATAATCAACAGATTAATGGATTTAATGCAAAATTATCGTTAGTTGCAGCCCTACAAATGTAATGTAAGACAGGGGTCTTCAACGTTTTCCAGGCCAAGGACCCCAAAACTGATGTTGAGATTGAGCAAGGACCCCCTTATTATATTTATTGTATGAAATTGTGTTATATCAAACTGGTCATATAGTCACTCTATTACAGATGGAGTAATGTAACGAAAGTAATTTTTCCCTGGGATTATTAAAGTATTTCTGATTCTGATTCCTCATAGATGGGACAGGTGTTGTGAATGACATGGTGCCCCAGGTATAAAAACAAAAAAACAAAAAAGAGATATGAACGTTTAAATATCTAACGTTCATCTAAATGATTTCGAACAGTTGTGTCTAACGCGTTTGGCTTTATCTTATATTACTGAAAATGCTTACATTTAATTTTAAGACATTTGTTAAACAAATATGAACTACGAATCGCGGTTAAAGTTGCTTCTTTTAGATCCGAGCATCTTGCCGTATCTGTTCACCTATCTGTTCAGATTAAATGTCTTGCTTATAAGTGGAAAATCTGAAACCCGTCAAGATCTTTTAGATGAAGTTAGTTATTTGTTATATGGTATAAAGCAACAAAAATAAGTATTCAATTCACATGGGTTCCAGCACATAGAGGAATTGTAGGTAATGAAAAAATAGATAAGTTGGCTAAAGAAGTTAAAGCAAGAGAAATTGAATATGATGTCCTATTAAGTAGAGCAGAAATAAAAGTAATTATTAAAGATAAATAACATGGCAGGAGAGATGGAATTTAGAAGAAATAGGGTGGCATTTACATAAAATACAGAAGGTGGTAATAATAAGAAATCCTGGTATAACGAATAGGAGAGAGGAAGTATGGATAAACAGGTTGAGGATTGGGCACACAAGTTTAAATAGTGGTTTAAAAAGTATAGGGAAACATCCATCAGGTGATTGTTCCTATTGTGGGGAAACAGAAGGAGTAGAACATGTGTTCATTTATTGTAGAAAATATATAAAAGAGAGGAAAGAACAGGAAAGG
>NW_015150730.1:609357-610429 GCF_000732505.1 Cyprinodon variegatus
AATATGGTTAATTTATTAGGAAAGCATCAATCACATGATGTAGTTAAAGCATTTATTAAGTATTTAAAAGACAAAATTAGATCAGGGGATTTAGTATTTATGTGTGTGTGTTTTTTTTTTAAGATACGAAGATGTATAGAATGTTTTTTCCTGAACTACATCTCCATCCAGTTGATGGCGGTATACACAACAGTGTGTAAACTCTCATAAAGCAGCATAGAAGAAAAAGAAGAAGAAGTAGTATCCGTTCACCGCAGTGATCGATGGGTAATGTAGTTTCGCAACAAAAAACACGTGGGGTGTGTTGCTGTGACTTCTACGAAACATGGCGGGGTTGGAGCTGCTCACCGACCAAGGATACCGCCTGGATGGAAGAAAAGCCTCCGAACTGCGGAAGTTTCAGGCCCGTATGGGAGTGTTTGCCCAGGCAGACGGTTCTGCTTATCTGGAGCAGGGAAACACCAAGGCTCTGGCTGTGGTTTACGGTCCGCATGAAGTAAGTAGGGCCCCAGTGGCGCCGAGTCATAAAATATATTCACGTTTTTATTTAATAAATACCCTCGTTTCCTTGGCTGGGGTTGTTGAAACTTAAAATAAGGATGAAAATATAAAGCATTTCCTCTTGTATTAAAAAGATATTCGTTACAGTTCTGTTTTGCCCGTGCAAATGATCAGTGACCGTTTCCTTTAGTGGTTATTTGTATCAGCAATAATCAAAGTCTTTTCTCTTTTTTGTACTTTTAAACACTAGAAATGTTAGTGATAAAGCTATCAGAGTTTTACTGAATTCAGATGTGATTTGAATAACTAAATTTCTGGTGTGCTAAATAGTAATAAATCTTCAAAGAATCTAAAACAGGATCAAAGTCTTTATGCTACAACATCTTTTAACCTTATGTTTAAAAAGACCCCATCACTGTCATAAGTTTGCATTTGCAGGTCATTGGCATTTATATGGCACAGTTAAAGGAAGGGCAGGTGATTCATCTGAAGTTTTAGTTTTGGATAAAAATATACAATTAAGTTTGTTGGATTTTGATGGAATTTTGCCACACATAAACCAATATATATA
>NW_015150730.1:610815-634022 GCF_000732505.1 Cyprinodon variegatus
TATATATATAATTTATATATTAATAAACAAAAATAAATTAGGCTCTATTAACATTCAGGCCTAATAAAAAGTGTTAAGAGTTTTGTCTGGAAAGGATACAACCTCATCTCATGTTAAATAAGGTTGAGGATGGGGCCATTTCCCAGGGTTGATGTTGGCATGGGTTTTCTTTTCAAAACAGTTTTTATTTGTATTTTATGTTATTGTTCTGTTCAAACACAACATTATGTCCAAGTTTAAAAAAATCCTGCTTCAAGAACTTAAATCTAGTCCCCAATTTTCAGTATTTCTGTACATATCAAAATGAACAGTGGTCATGATGCTGCCACTGCCTTGCTTTACAGTAGGCACAGTGATCTAACATTTGAAGACTTTCCTTGTTTCCACCAAATATGTTTCTGATAATTGTGGCCAGACTGATCATATTTCCCTCCACTGGCTATGAAGGGTTTGCTTGAAGGTATTTAAAGTTTAGCCTAGCTTAAAAGCTTCTGTTTTTTTGTTGCCACTCCTTCAATCTATGATGATGTAAACCTTACCTCTTTAAGAGCTGTTAAAGTCTTCCCAGACATATGTTATAGCTCTGTGGTTAGATTTGCTATAGATTTAGGATCTGGGCTTTGATTCATTGATGTTACTGTTGGTGTCCGCTTTAGATAAGAGGATCCAGAAGTCGGGCCCTTCATGATCGAGCTGTTATTAACTGCCAGTACAGCATGGCCACTTTCAGCACAGCTGAGAGGAAGAGGAGACCGCATGGAGATCGCAAATCCACAGAGATGAGTCTCCACCTGAAGCAGACATTTGAAGCTGCTGTGATGACTCAGCTCTTCCCGCGCTCTCAGATTGACATCTATGTGAAGGTAAATCGCAATCGCAGGAAAGCGCGACGTTTACCAAGACCCTTTCTCTTCTTCAAATTATTCTTTTCTTTTTTCCATTCAGATTCTGCAGTCAGATGGAGGGAACTACAGCGTGTGTGTCAATGCAGCTACCCTTGCGGTCATTGATGCGGGCATCCCCATGAGAGACTACGTCTGTGCCTGCACTGTAGGCTTTGTTGATGAGACTCCTCTTGCTGACCTTTGCTATGCCGAGGAGAGTGGAGGAGTGAGCTCTCTGGCTTTGGCTCTGCTGCCCCGGGGCGGACAGATCGCCCTGGTTCAGATGGACGCCCGACTTCATCAGGACCACCTGGAAACCCTGATCGAAGCTGCAATGACTGCTTGTAAAGGGGTGAGCAAGGTGCTGGACGAGGTGGTGAGGCAGCATCTCCAAGAGGCATCTGTACACTCCAGAGAGTAAAATCTGGACTGGGATTGAGAGAGTTTTCATTTACTTCATTAAAATTGTTTCTTTATACTTTTGTACAAAAATGATCCTAACAATACAAAATGTGTGTATCTTTACTTCTTGTATATGATCTATAAATAAACAATTGTATTTTGTGGGATTGTTTGAACAGACCGGAACAAAATATACCACAGAGAATTAAGTATAAGAAAAGCTCTTCATTATAAGACACCTATCAGGTCATTTACAGACTCAAGAAGCTTATTTTTTTAGCTAAATATTATTTGTATTTGAAGAATTTTTTTTTTTTATTGTATTGTGCTGTTAATGAAGTTTCAGGAACACAAATGTGAAATGTACTGCTGTGTTAGTGAAGCATACATACTAAGCTATATTAAAACATTTAGATATAAATGAATCTTTTCTAGAGTATTTGTACAAAACTAGATCTTGCTTCAGTCAGAATCTCTGAGTATGTAGGATCACTTAAAACTTTAAACCTTTAGCCTACATGTCAATTTAGGCAACATTAAATGGAAGGAAACTGTTAAAGAGAGAAATGGAAAATAATTTTTTTAATATTCTTCCATTTTCTCTTTTAAGAAAAAAAAACTCAGGCCGTGTGTGTGTCTAAACTATTGTATTTTTATAATTCCAATAGTCTGTCATTAAACCCCCAAAAAATAAAAGTATTATTCGATTGGCTTTGAGGGGATCTGGTGAGGTGCTGAACATGTCCTACAACCTCCTTCACTGCTAGTAAATATTTTTTTGCAGTTTTTGTCATGTTTTTATCCGACTTTTGGGTTTTTTCGATACAAGTTAGAACGTTTCAGATATATTTTTAACTGGGCATAAATTGTCAATTTAAAAAAAGTTTCATTAACTGTAGTTTAGGTGCATAGTTTATTGATAATGGTGGTCCCGCAGCAGCTGAAAGTTGCCCATTTGTGTGCTTAAGTGCGTTTTTATACTGGAGTTGATAACTGGATATCTTTGGCTATAACTTATACTATAAACAAAGTCAATAGGACAATATTTTGTACCCTCATGAATTCCCATAAGATAATCTCCACAGGTTGGCTTCACTTAGCAGTTGAGAAAGGGTGAGGAGCCTCGCCATCTGGGGTGGAAGAAGAGAGGAGTCACTGTTCCTCTGCATTAAAAGCAGTAATAAAAGGTCAATTGATCAGGATGCCTCCTGGGTATTCCCAACTTCCTTGCAATTCTCATTTGGGAGGATTACAGATACAGAACCCTTTGGCCTGGGAACACCCTGTAATCCTATACTTCCCTTATCTGAATCATGATTGATGCAATAGACTGTCAACCCCTGCAAGCACAGCAAAATGTTCTCAAATAACATGGCATCTAGTGTAGAGTAATAACCCTTATATATGTTTTGCAAGCATCATGTATCAATGCCTATATTACAACAGAAATACAGTTTCACATATTGTTCTATATGCACCATCTGCAGAAACTATGTTTGCAGTAGATTTGCACTTATCTGGAGAGATATGTACATTTTCTTTCATCAAAAAAATCTTAAAATATTATTTAAAAAATCTTTAACAGATAAGGATGTTTTGTTTGGGATACAGAAATGTGAACTTGTCAAAACAAAATTTTTACATGTTATTTTTTGTATTATTTATGGTAAATGTCATATTCACACCTCCAAATATTTACAACAAAAACATAATTTCCAGATTTTTATCTTATATTAATATCTTATATAACATCCTTAAAATATAGTTCAAATGCTAAAGCCATGCAAATCATAACTGCCCTTAAACAATTATAACCCTCGAGCACAGATTTGATTTTGACATTTTAAAATAATCTGTTCTGTAAAGCCCTTTGTTGCTGTATATGTTTTTAATTATTAATGTTCTATATTGTTCATGTATGTTCCTTTTTTTGCAATAAAAAATAAGGTCATATCTAACATCCCTTGGAAAACAAACTATTAATGTTCCGTTATTTAGACTAAATTCCATTATGGTCCACTGAAAGCCCACGCACTATTAAAAATGTGTTAATTTAGTTTTTCTATTCTATCAGCGCTTCTAGAGCGGAAATCGGTCCGCGGTAAAAACTGTCCGTCAGAAACAAGGAAATCGCAACGTATTTTAAGGAGAGGCGCCCCAGATGAATCTCTGCAGGTGGATGTGGCATCTAGACTGAGGTACATTTTTGTTTATATTTGGAGTATTATAACACCACATTTTAAACTGTAATAACTGAGACTTCTAGTGGACTAGAACGGGGTTGGCGAATTTACAAGCTCTGAAAACTTAGCTCGTAATTGGCTAGCATTATGCTAAACACAGCACCGCTGTAATGAAAGCTGCGGTCTGGCAAAGCGGTGTTTAAATTGAATGAAAACCCTGACATTAAGGTGTATGTTGTTCTGGGAACGTTTGGCATTATCAAATACTACTATATTCCACATTGTAAAGTATTAACGTGTATATTTTTGAACTTGATTTCTTAATTGTTCGCTTTCTACAGGAGCCGGTGAGTGCAGACATCCAGGAAACGTCAGCCCAGAAAGCAAGATGGGACTTTTATCTGATCCCAACAGGAGACGGGCTTTAATCAGCATGTTGACCCGCCTTAATACTCCCATCTGGTTAGTTTCAATCACAACAGGATCCCATTTATTTCTGATCATGTAAAACAATGTTAATACCAGCCAGTCCTGGGTAAAAATCCCTAATTTTTAGAGGATTCTGTTTTTTTCTTCTGATCTTTTAAGCTGGCCTAAAATTCCTTTATATTGAGGTTCCTCTAATAATTCCTTCATGATTTTAGAGATGCACCGATCCATTTTTTTCTGAATCAGATACCTATACCAGGGCTATCAATGGATGCTGGTCCTTGACTTAATGAACCATATATCTTGCCATGTGACTGAAGGCTTTAGTCTTGACATAAACATTGCTAAAATAAAAGGTAACAAATGAACACAGTTATAAATATATATTATTTATAAACATAAGCAGAAAAAAGAAATAAATAACAGTTCGATTTTAGGTGCTTTGGATTGGATATAGAATTACTGGTATCCAGCAATTTAGTCAATATCGGCGCTGATATCTGATCCAGGTATTGTATTGGTGCATCTTTACTTAATTTCATTTTAAACTTGGAATTAGAAACAGGTCTTTTATTTCTTAGACGCTGGGGTATAAAGTCTATAACTGGCACAGATTACAGATGATTTACCTTGTTTTGTTTCTGCATCCCAGTGTGCTGTGCTACTTTGCCGGTGTTTGCTGGTTTATGGGATTGGCATTTGAACCCTTCACGTTGCGGACATATATGTCGGAGAATGCCATGGGGTCCACCATGGTTGAGGAACGCTTTCCTTCAGGAGAAAGAGCTCTGGCCACAGGCAGAGAGTTTGCTGCTCACAAGAAGAAAGCCGGGTATGCTTTTTTCTTTCTTTTTTCTTTATGCTTAAATCTGTATATATTGTTGAACACCTTAGCATTAGCTTGGAAGTATTCCACTGGTTTGTTTGATGTTTATCTTTAGTGGGATGCCGGTTGATTGGCTAGTGAAAACGATGCAGGCTCGAGGGTTGGAGGTTTTCACCCAGAGCTTCTCTCGCACACTACCCTTTCCAGATGAAAATAAAGAAAGATATGTAAGCTTATATAAGACTTTATTTTCCTGTTTGGGCTCCTCTTTTTGTTTTTTTTGTTTTGTTTTTTTTGTTTTTGCTGAAATAGTGACAAACTACACCTTTCCTGATAGATTGTAAAAGGTACAAATGTCTACGGGATCCTTCGCGCACCTCGAGCTCCACGAACAGAAGCCCTGGTGATTAGTGCTCCTTGTAGTCCAGGTGATCAGAACAACCAGGCCGTGGGGCTGCTGCTTGGTTTGGCTCACTATTTTCGCAGTGAGTACTGTACCCTCTGAAGGTTCCTCTACAATCAGTTCACTTTTAAATCATTCAATATATCAATTCAGTGAGGATGACATTAGTAATCTGTTGTTACCAGGTCAGATTTTCTGGGCCAAGGACATTATCTTTCTTGTAAATGAGCATGATCTGATTGGTATGCAGGCCTGGCTGGAAAGCTACCATCACACCAACACTACAGGTGATCATCTGAGTTGATCCTGTCATAATAAACAGCCATTACACTCGAATAGAATGATTAAGTTTCAAGGGTTTTTATTCAGTCAAAACAAACAAGAAAATTGATTTCCTTTTTCTTTCAGGAATGGACTGGTCTCCATTACAGGGCCGTGGTGGTTCAATCCAAGCAGCTCTGTCTTTGGAGCTCAGCAGTGATGTAATAACCAGTTTGGACATAGTACTGGAAGGTCTTAATGGCCAGTTACCAAATCTGGATTTAGCAAACCTCTTCTATGCCTTCTGCCAGAAGATTGGGGTTATTTGCACCATCCAGGGCAGGGTAAAGACCTGGAAAGACATGCTGTTATGTGGTTAAATCCCCTATATGATGATCTTTTTATATTTTGATTTGTGAATGCTTGTGCAGTTGCAGAGGAATGATTGGGACAGTGTGTTAGGCTACAGCCATGCAGTCCAGACCATGATGCTGATGGTGATGAAGCAGGCCAGTGGACGGCCATGGGGAGACCACGGTTTGTTCCTGCGCTACCACATAGAGGCAGCCTCCATCAAAGGCATCAACAGCTTCCGCCAGTACAAGACAGACCTCACCACCGTCGGCAGGTCAGAACCACAGAGGACTGAATGTTTTTATCAAAACCCCAAATATATTATAAATAATATAAATATAAATAATTATAGCAGAAGTGGTCACAAAATGTGCACCTTAGAAATAACTGATAGGAAAATAAAATAAAGTATTGTACTGTACATTTTTTATTTTTACAGACGCTGTATCTGGAGAATAAATAATCAATAAACAGCTTTGGACATTTTTTGCAGTAGTGGATATGTGCAAATAGCATCATCAGAGAAAAAAATGACAGCAGTATGTTATTTAAGTCACTAAGACAGAAACAAAGCAGCATGAATGTAACAACTTATGGAGGTTGTTGGGAACAGTGATGGTTATAAATTCTTACATCTGTTGGGAGAAAGGACCTGTGATAAGAAACATTGTTTGTGATTTAGAGCACTAAACTATAAAGATGCAATTTCAACAGATAGTGTCATATTTACAGGATGAAATGGCAAATGTGTTTGTTTCGGACTGACAGTAATAATATCATTTTATATTATATATTCCTTATACATTTTGAATTTATGTGCACATCAATACATTACAATATAATTCAAAATAACCTGTATTTCAGTGACCTTGTTTAACATAAGTTTTTCCTTCCCCCTAATTTACCATTATATGCTTGGACATAGTATTTTGTAAAGTCTGATTTTGTAGCAGTGATTATTTGTTGCTTAGTCTCCTAATGAGGCGTAACAAACACAACCATGATTGTGTAAGCAATAACAGTATTCTGTATTGAAATGTCTTTTTATTGGTTACATGTAATATTTTAAAACTCATTGACATTTTATTTTAAGATGCACTTGAAAATACAAGCATTTCTCTGATTTCATTTTTCTTTTTGCCTTTCAGACTGCTGGAAGGAATGTTTCGGAAGCTGAATAACCTTCTGGAGCGTCTTCACCAATCTTACTTCTTCTATCTCATGCCGTCCCTCTCCAACTTTGTCTCTATCGGATACTATATGCCTGCCTTTGGCCTCCTGGTGGTGATTTTGCTGCTTCGTGTATCCTCCCTACATAATTTCTCTCTTTTTTTTTTTTTTTAAACTAAACAAATAGAAAAGCTGGTATGACTGACTACGTTTTTAGCTGTGCAATCTATCTATTTATGCTCCTTGACTCTAAATGTAGGCCTTAGACCTGTGGGTGTTGATTGCCAATCCACCTGCCATAACAGCGGATGGAGTTGCTGATTTAGAGCAGGTTGGACACCAACACAGATTAACCAATTGGATATGAAACTACTTGTTTCTGTTGATTTATCTCTGAAAACTCTTTTCTGCAGCAGTCCAGTACGGGGGTTCTGTCAGTTCTGACTCCTCTGGTGATCAGCCACCTGACTGGAGCAGCTTTGTACATACTGCCAACCCATTTCCAGGAGATTGCTGTCGAACACTTCCCAGTTTCTGAGACCGAAGCTGTTGTCCTCACAGCCATTGCTGTGTACACAGCAGGTCTGGCTTTGCCTCATAACACACACAGGTAGCGTCTGACACAACCTCTGGTTTATGACATTTTCATTTTATACCTGTTCTCATTTAGTCTTTTCTTAACTTTGCTTAGGTTTGTCAACTCATCTCTTTATTTAAGAACTTGTGATTGATCTAGAGAAAACCAAAAAATCATCCTATTTATTTAATCTTGATTAAAAAAAAAAGATAATTTGAAAATGTTTATTGAATTCATTTTTCATGCATAGCTTTAAGGTATAGTGGAGGATGGTGGTCCTCCTAATTGTCTATCCTTCTGGTGATACGAGGGGCGTTCAATAAGTAATGCCCCCGGCACACTTCCAGATGTTTGATCGAGCTGAAATGTTGCATGTGAGGTATTTTAAATGTCTATAGATTAAATAGCAAATTACAGCTCTAAACTAATTGTGGTTTCTGATTTACTGGTGTTAGAACTGAGTCATGTCTGAGTTTTTGCATTTGAAATGACGCACACAACGGGAGACTTTTAATCAAAGTAATATCACTTATAGTGATAACGTCCCATAATATAACCTTGTAAAACATTTTGTAAAGGTCATATAATGGGCTTCATCACCATAAGTTACTTTAATTTAATCAAAAGTCTCCCGTGGTGTGAGTGCTTTCCGATAGAAAAACTGGATCACTGCTCAACACTCAACAGGCTCCATTTCAGACTTTACTCAGTTCAAACACCTGTAAGTCAGAAACCACAAATAGTTCAGATCTGTAATTTGCTACTTAATTTATAGAGATTTAAATAACGTCACATGCAAAATATCACCTGGATCAAACATCTGGAAGTGGGTCAGGGGCATTATTTATTGAACGCCCCTCGTATGTTTACGTAAGGCCGTCCTACGTGCTCGTCCCCATTTTCACTTACCGGTGGTGAGTCTGACATATTGGAAAAATTGCAAATCTTCTTTTTGAAAGTAAGCTTGTATGAGCGATGCAAACAGCAACTTTTAAACAGAGCGTGCACGAGGAGAATTGGGCTTGTGCGTGCTCTAACACTAGGAGTTCCCTCTTGGGAGCGGGTACAGGAAAATTCTCAAAAATCCTCCACCATACCTTTAAAGGTCTCTGTGTATTCAGACAGTTTTTTTCTTAAAACTAAAAAACAAAAATACACTAGTATTTTGTTTATCAACCCCAAACCAGAAAAAAAAGTTAAAGAAAAAAAGAAAAACAATTCCCAGAGGGTTCACTTTCTATTATATTTTTGAAAATTATCATATTTTTTGGGCTCTGCCCAGCATAAGCCTTGTGTTTTACACAAGTCCAAAATGCCGAAATATATATTTTCATTCACGGGAAACCTCATATTCCAATATTAATTTGTATGAGGATTTAAAACACAGCAAATTCCAAGTAATGTGGGTCTAATTACATCTTGCTTATGGCCAGTTTGCCGAAAAAAGGAATTAAACAATTTCTACCTGATATCCATGCAAAACTGAGGCTCCTTCAGTCCCACAGCAAGCACCCTCTCATTTTGTATTTGTATTTACAATTTTTTTTTGTGCAAAAAAAAAAGGATAATGGTTTATCAATTTTCTAGTTTTGTTTCAAAGAAAAAAAATTCTTTTGTTTCATCTTTGTTTAAACAAAAGAACAAACTGCCTAAATATATAGACAGAAAACAAGGGGATATCTGTAAATCAGTCTCAGTGTAGATTAGCCTCAAGAAGGCGCTATGAGTTGTAGAATCAGGACTTTGCTGCAGCTAAATAAACTGTTTTGTTTGTTGTTGCAGGCTGCTGACCGGTGAGGGGACAGAGCAAGGCTGGAGGGTGCTGAAGCTCGTTGCTGTTCTCTACCTGGCCGTTCTGCTGGGTTGCACTGCCCTCATTAACTTCTCCCTGGGCTTCATCCTGGCTCTCACACTGGTGCCTGTGGCTGCTTTTGTTACACCCCACGTGCCCAAGTAATTCCTTAGATATTTTTTTTATCAATGTTTTAGTAGCACTGACAGAAATGTGGACTCTGATATGTTTTTTTTTTCCTTTCTTCAGAGCGTTGTCAGCTGTCGTCTTGGTGATCCTCAGCCCAGCCTGCACGCTCCTCTTCTCTGTGTTTTTCTTCCAAGAGCTCCAGGAAATGCCTGTCAGCTTCCAAGAAGGCTGGCTGTTGTACCTGTCTGTTATTTCCCAGGGAATCCTGGACCATTACTTGTACGGTTCTCTAGTTTACCCACTTGTTGCCTTAATGATTTATCCTTGTTGGCTGCTGTTCTGGAATATCCTCTTCTGGAAATAGCCTGCAGATCTGCTGAGGGCTTGAGACTATTAGATGATCCACTAGAGGATGAAGCAAGGAAATTTATTTTGCAAAAAAGAAGTGACTCCCTCTGGTAACATTTTGTTATGAATCTTCACTGAAGGTACACATTTCTTTTTTTTTTTTTTAAGATTGCAGCCATTTTATGGCCTCCTAAAACATTTTAAGCAGCCAATAAATAAAACGGTTTTTACTTTACATAACTAAGATTAACAACCAGTTGTGGGAGTGGGAAGATGTAAACTTAGGTATATGCCGTATTTCAGTAAATCAGTACATCCATAACATTTTTAATAACTGATTCTGTCTTTTAGTGGGACGTCATGCAAACAAAACTTTGATAACTAAAATAACTATGTAAACAAATGTGTGGGTGTACTATGATTTGTGAAATGCTGTGAATAGAATATTCCTTCTGTGAGGAGAGGGTTTTTTTTCTGGATGGTTTGGGGTTTTTGGACTAATATAAAAGAAGCTGCACTGTTTATAAAGAAAATGTTCAAGAGATGATGCTAATGAAAGATGACCGTCAACAGCCTGCTTCTTAACAGTTGAAGCAAGCATCACTTGGTGGATTTTTTTTTTCTTTACTTTTGTTTATTTGTGTTTGTTTCATATTTATAACTTTTAAAGATATTTAAAAAAAAACCTGTTTTGTAGTCTGTTTTGGGTACGCTAAGCTTTTTAAAAGCATCTTGACAAGAAAGTCCATCCATCCTAGACACCCATTTTCTTAATGACAATCTAACATTTACAGGCTTTTTTATGGGTGTGCCACAGGTCTCCTTCCAGTGGGACCTTCCCATTAAAAAAACTCCAAATAAACAAGGCGCCCCAAACAGAACCAGCCACTCTACTGAAAACTAGCAGACGATGGGAAAACCTTAACCAATTTATAAGGCTGAGCTTATAAATTGGTTAAGGTTTTCCATCGTCCAAACAGGTCAGCCACTTGTTTCCAGGATGTCTTTTTTTCAGTCATGACTATAGATGAGGGTCAAAATTAATGAATAATCAAGCGCTTTACTTTTCTACCTGGCTGTTTTTCCATCACTGGAGCTCAGAGTAGACTGCAAACAAAACTCAAGTCCATGTAAAGGTCAACTGTACTAAATTAGTTGGCTTTTGTATGTATCTATTTTATTATGTAAATCAGGAACAAATATACCAATCACAGCAGCAACTTGGCATATTTAGGTATCTCACTGTAACCCAAACCAAGCATCAGAATAGGTGAAGAAGAGGAAATGCTCTCACAGCTCGGGGCAGCTGGTAGTGTTGGTTTGAGAGATGTTTTATTGGTTTACTATTTAGATCTTTGGTATCAACTGACATTTTGTTTTCACCAAATTCCTCCTTATATGATCACCGTACATTCATTTACTGATGGATAATGAAAACGTCACAAAGCTTAGATCACTAAAGGCTTTTCCTTGTTAGGGAAATACAATGTTTTGTTTCCATGGGATCATTTTAGTTCATTATGTTATTTCTTTTTTCATTTTTTTATAGGCTAGAATTCCTAGAGAATATGTCAATAGACGCTTGTTTGTGCACCGAGTGCTAAATACATACAACAGTGTAACTGATCTTAGTTATAAGTTTATTAACAGTGTTTTAAGCAGCATGGAAAAAAGCTCAGACCATAAATGACATTTCTTTGTGATAGAAAGCTGTAAGGAAGCTTGAAGGTGTCTGGAAAAAATAAAATTGAGTCACAGGCAGATTCCTTCTTTTATATAGATTATGCAGTGAAAGTGGATCCTTCTTCGCTTTCACAGCTCAGAGGAAATCAGGTACAATTAAACTACACTTTGAAATATACAACACATATTTAATGCATTTTGGTAAAAATATTACACTAAATACAATCCTGTACACAACCCATGCTTTTTTTTCCCTCTTATTTCTTATAATGTTTTGGCACCACTGCTGCAGATGACTGATTAACAGACATCAAAGGCATCGCCTCCCTCTCCTTATCACAGCAACTGGACGCTGCGAGTGACCTCCCCTCGTCTTTGGCTGCAATCGGACATAAGGAAGGAAATTACCTCGCTCCATTTCCCTGCTAAAATAAATATCAGGCTGTTTGTGTTACACGCACAAACACATATATACACCCACTCTAAAATAAATAAGAAAAAGGTCTAACCAAATGAGATGCCATGTCATGATGTCTATGTATAAACAGACCAAGCACTCTTTCCGCAGTTCGAGCGGCACATTTGTATCTGTCAGATGGTAATCAGTGCACTTTACTCTGTTTCTGTGAGTAATTTGCCAACAGCTGTATTTCAGATCTAAACGGCTCACTTTTGGGGGGTGAGTGTGGGAGTGAGCGAGAAGCATGATCCAGACGGCGGTGAGGGGCAGTCAGCTGCTGCTTACACCAGGCTCCCTGCGATCCTCTCTCCTGCCTTTCTCCTTGGTGAAAGATTAAAATAAAAAAAAATAAGTGACTGTGTGAGGGCAGGTGTTAAGAGGACTGATTCATCTGGAGTTAGATGTATGGAAGTACCTGCTGGATGCAGGTCTGCAGGTCGGGCCTGGCAGTGGCGCAGATCTCGCAGCCCGGGCGAGACGGCTTGTTGATGAAAGTGCATGATGGACAAGCCCAGTCTGTCTGCTGCGATATCAAAAATAAATAAAATACAAATGAAGTCAAATGTGATTTTTCCAACATGAAAGCAAAAAAAGCTTTCGCTTGCTCCATCTGCAGCCTATTTAAACAGCGTGCGGCTCAGATACCTGCGTCTTGTTGGCTTTGTTGGGGCGGTCGTTCAGGTGCAGCTTCTCAAAATCAAGGACATCTTTGATGTCACTTGCTTTATTATTCCCTCCGCCTGTTTCTGTTAAAAATAGATTAAAGCAAGTGAAACAACAACTCTTCAAAACCTAAAAAGATGAAAGACTGGGATCTAAAGAAATTCCTTCCAACGTTCTGATAAAAACATGAATGGGATGCCACAGGAATACAAAACTTCCTAAAAAAACTAAAACAACCTGCTGATGCTCCTCATGAGAAAGTTGCTCGTCTGTGGATGTTTTAGAAAGTAAACAAGTTATCTTAACTGTTAAGTGCAAGCTAAAGTTATATTAAGAGTAATGGGATGGTGTTTACTGGGCCTTATTTATGAATATTTTAATACCTGTTATTCAATACCTGTTAGTCAAATGACTTTTTTCACCATAAAAGTATTTGCAACATGCCAATGGTAAAAGATAAAACAATAGAAAGTAGCAGCTGTGTTCCCATCAGAACCAGGATAAATACAAGACGCATGTTTTGACTGCACATTTGCAGCTACTTTAATAAAGCTACTTTCTATTGTAAAGAAGGTTTTATATGGCGGGCTAGATGCTCCTAAGGGTTAAAGAACTGAAGCTGCTTTTTCAGGTACATCAAAATCAGTTTTGGTGATTTTGGTGTGGCCAGACTATTAAATATTTTAAAACAACCCGATTAATAGAAATTGTATATTTAACCCCATGTCCACAAAATGCAATGTACGATTTATCGGGTCTTGCAAAAGTATTCATACCTTGTTTTTGCTGTGTGGTGATTTTGTTCATGACTAAAAAAATTCAACGTATTTCATTGAAATTCCATGTACAACACATCAAAACAGAAGTGAAAGGAAATATTTTTCTATAGGAATAAAAATCAGCAATACTCATTAGGAACCAACTTTTTTCCCTAATTCTCTGTAGAATACCTGAAGCTCTGCCAGATTAAAAGGAGAGGTAGTAAACAGGATTTCATCAAACTTGCATCATATTCTCAAACACAATTCAATTTGGGTTTTGACTAGGCCATCGTAGCACATACATATGCTTGAAAATCTTATTTCAACTCAAAATCTTAATTCAATTCACCAAAGTTTGTGTTTGCAGTACGAAAAAACTGGTGAACTGGCTTAGATGGATCACTTGACTCAACGTTTACATTAAAGAAGGTATCCAACTAAATGTGTAAAATACAGCCAACAGCATGGATTCACACAGAAGGCTTAATGCAAGCAGATTTAGGTGCAGTTTGTCTCAAGCTGGAGAAAAAATGTGTTGTTCTCACCCTGGTTGTTGTGGGGAAGCTTTGATGGCAGAGTGCTGTAACCCCTCCAGACCTGGGAGGTGAGGCTGCTTCCAAGGGGCAGCGGTGAAGCTAGCAGGGAGTTGTCCAGGTCCTGCTGGAACAGCTGCCGTGTAACCCGAGCTTGTCTAGCAGAGATCAGGTAAAGGTACGCGGTGTCGCCATCTTTCTGAACTCCGTATGAAGCCAGTGACCTGGGATCGGCACACAGGCACTGACCGATCACCCAGCGCTGCACGCGCGGATGGAAGCCGTACTCCAGGAAGACCTGGAGATGAACAGCTATTAACGTTAGTAGATGGGAGCCACCAAAAGTTTCGCTTTTAACAC
Source organism: Cyprinodon variegatus (assembly GCF_000732505.1). Taxonomy (NCBI): domain Eukaryota; kingdom Metazoa; phylum Chordata; class Actinopteri; order Cyprinodontiformes; family Cyprinodontidae; genus Cyprinodon; species Cyprinodon variegatus. The sequence continues at coordinate 625,034 of NW_015150730.1, forward strand.
CGTTAAGTTTTCTCACCTGTTGTTTAAGCGTGGCCACGGACATGTATGGAAAAACGATCACTGTGACACAACAAGAAGAAGAGGCATCCTCCACCACCACAGATAAACTGAAACACACAGGCACCATAACAGCGGTGAAACATAGGTTAAAGTCACTTCACATCTCATGTTTACCGACTTTATCCAGACCTTATTTCTCCATCGGTGTAGTTTTTCGGGGACGGCTGTATCGTCAGCACCGCTTTCTGCCGAGCCAGAGCGGATGCGTGCTGGGAGGCGGCCTGAATGTCCCCTGCCTCGATCGCCTTGGAGAGCTCCGAACACAGCTCCTCTGAAAATCAAGGGATAAAATGGTGACGTTTTCAGAGCAGACTATGAGGGCGTGCAAAAACACTGCATGGTGAAAACTCCCCACTCTCACCAATGAGCAGCAGAGAGGTGGAGGTCCTCTGATCTGGGGCTGCTTCAGATATGTGTTTGCCATCAGATTCACAGGCGTTTATATTTGCCACTGCCAGAGAGAAATAAATAAGTTATTATACAACATCTCAGTGTATGATTGGAAATATACAGTTGGGTGTACAATTGTCCCCCCACCCCTGCAGAAACAGAAGAATTTTCATTGAACTAAAAGGGAAATCAAAGCCCCTCCTCAGAAGATCAGAAACCTGAAGTATCAATGTTGAGAAAATAACAGATATTTCAAAATAAGTATAATTATTAAACAATGAAGTCAATAAAGGAGCTACTGCTGCAATAAACTATTTATTTCCCCTCACAGAAAATACTCCCAAATCAGAGCTATACGTTTCCTGTGTGTCTCTACCGACAAGTTTTTTCCAGTTAAAAAGTATTTTATCTCTACATTGTCACTAAATGCACGCTTGGTATGAGGGATTAGCGCAAAGACAAAGACACTGACAGTGACTGTCCAAGGAGGTTAAATTCTTATCAAGGAGGAGTTCATCTGTAAGTCAATAATTCACTGATATCTGCTGGATTTCCTCACATAGAAAACCAACAATTCGAATGGTAAACTGGACACTGGATCTTTGGTCATGTTATATTTAACAAGAGTTAGACACAAACATTCTCTCTTGAGTCCTTTAGGTTGCAGTAACAAACCTAATGTGGATTTTCTACCACACAGAAGCGTGTGAGCAAGAAATAAACACCTTTCCATTTGGGGCTGAATGATTTTGCCAAATATCAAAACAGAAATTACTTTTAACCAATATAGCAGTTTTTCTTTGCATTAAACACAAGCTTGTAGATACTTCACCCCAAGGTTTCAGTTCTTTGTTTCCATGAAAGCTTGTTTTCCAGAGTCCGACTTTACTGTATTCTTTATGTGAAAAAGTGCAAGTCTCTCTAACTTTCTGTGTGGCTGCAAATCCACTTTGAGCATTTAATCACAGCTTAAAAGCCTGGAGTGACAAATTTACTGTCTTACTCTTGTTAAATATAGTGAGATTAAAATTTAGTGCCCGTTCGAATTGATAATTGTATTTTGTTAAATTGCGATTTTATTGTAAATGCAGTTAATTGCCCACCCCTAATTCTACCTACGATAAGTCCTACGACAAATAACTCTGGATAAGAGAGCATGAAAGGCCATCAAACCAATGAAACACTGGAGCCAAACATAAAAATGGTTGGAGAAGGGAAAAAAAAGAGAGATCCTGTTCACAATTTTGGTCAGAAATAATAAAACCAACATAAAACAACCTTGATTTCATTTTTTTTATGAGATCATGCAGTCCTATCCCATGAATTTAAATGAATTAACTTTTTACTTGATTTGTTGCTAATGAATTCTATATAACTGAATTGAAGTGAATTATTATCACGATAACTATACTGCTCTCAATACTCAAAGCGATTTACACTAAATTCACTTATTCACGCACACACTGATGGTGGAAAGCTACATAGTAGCCACAGCTGCCCCGTGGCTAACTGACAGAAATGAGGCTCCATTGGACCCTCCGGCCACCATCAGTAGGCAATGCTGTTAAGTGTCTTGCCCAACGACACAACAAGACTGAAAGCAGACAACCCTTCGATTGCAGAGCAAACTTCTACACCCGACGCCACCGTCGCCCCTAATTGACAAACAACTCCTTCAAATAACTGCTGACCAGCAGTTCACACGAGTCTAACAGCAATTTTGGCCTTTTAATGTTCGATTCTTTCTTTTTCCACGTTGGAAAGACGACACATCATTGGGCAGCAGTTAATAGAAAAATAGTTAAATAGAAAGTACATTGTAAAAAAAAGTTATTTTTGTTTAGCATCCGGTTTGCTTGATGCATTCTATGATGTGCTCCACTTTCAAATAAGAATTTCCCCATTTAAAACAAGCACTAACATTACTTTCTAAGCACTTTTTTCTATTTATCAACAGAAAGAGCATCTGAGGTGAGTAATCCATGCAGAAAGGTTAGTCCCCAACCCACCAATCTAACAATTAGATACTTGCTCAAATTCAGATTTGTTGCTCCATGCCTGTAAAAACTTTTGCCTAAATATATTCATGTCTGCTGTTTAAACATAATAAAATTCAACTGGTACGTTCATTCTTCAAGGGACTCTACAGTAGTCGCCCAACACCTTTAAAATATGACAGTTGAATTGTTTTCACACTGACCTCTGTGCGCCTCTCTCAGCGATGACAGCACCACAGTGGACCAAGCTTCAGCCTCGCGGTCGCAGCGGAAGTTGAAACGGATGCAGTCGAGGGGCGCAGCAGCAAGTCGCATCTCATGGCAGCGGGAGGATTTGACCTCATACTGAACCGAGCGCAAGTCAAACTCTGCAATGAACTGAAGGGAAAGAACACAGGCTGTGATAAAATGTCTTTACAAAGAGTTCATGGGAGTAAAAATTCGGTTTAATACATAATAGAACACTTTATTGTAAGAATTCCAGAAAGACGACGAGGAAATTGATTTGAATCTGGACAGGTTTATGGTTCGACTTTAGCAGAGTTAAAACAGCTATTTTAGACAAAAAATGCTGAGTCTCTTTGCATGAATGTGAATTATTCAACAATCTTTCTTATTTCTCACATTTGAACACGGGTTTAGCTGGACTTGAAAAAAAATAATCAAATCTGTCTATTGAAGTGTATCTGTTTGAAATCTGGTGGAAAGTTTGTAAATAACCAGATTATTTTACATAATGGGTTGACTCTCCATGTCTGGTGCTTTAGGGAACAAAAGGCCATGGAGGCAAAAAAAAAGGGTTTTGGCTTTAGCAAGAAAGAGACCGTCTATGATCTCTGAAAAGACTTCAACATATAGATATAAAGAAGGTGGGATCAAAATACGGCTCTGCAAATCAAAAAAGGTCTTACCCATAATTGTGAGAAAGAAAAAGGAGCATGCAACCTTTTACAAGGACGTCATGTGGGGGAAGGCGAACACCTTATTGTTTTTAGATAAAGTGAGTCAACTTAAGTCTATATTTGGCTGAGTGTAAAACCTTAATGGAATTTCTTATTTCTCCTGTTTTACCGGTAAATTCCTTTTACTGTAACGCTTTAAAATAGTGCAAAATAGAGCAAACTTTACAGAGGGGCTTATTTAATGTTTTTTTTTTTTTTCCTTGGAAAAGCATTTTTTCTCCAAATACAGCTTAGAGATAAAAAAAAAAAAAAACATTCTTTTTTGTGGTTAATTTCCTCCATCAGATCAGTGATGCCTCCCAGCACAAACTGATTCATAGACAAATGTAAGCAAAATAAGACGTAGGTCCCTGATTAATTATCTGAAGTGGCAGGTAAACTAAGAGGGAGACCAAAGAGGGACAGACTCACAGATTCCCACCTTGCAGCAGCTAAAAAAGACACCAAAGATCTTAATTATTTTTCTGCAACATGCTTCAAATTCTTTGCTCCAGGGATTCTTTTAGTTCTTTCATTAGATTTTAAAATGTTCTCCTTCACTCACTTCACAGTTACTGGTATCAAGTTATTAGGAAGTTAATTTATTCCATTTGTATGGTTCATATGGGAAAATCCAGGAGGGCCCTAAAGGTTCTCTTGATGGATGGAGCATACAGTGGTTTAATTAAGCCCCTGCACAGGTTATTATATGTTTTCCTTTGCTTAAAAGAAAGAAACATTTGCCTGACTGAAAGCAGAGGTGGCAAGTAACGAGCTACAAATACTTTGTTACTGTACTAAAGTACATGTTTTAGGTATCTATACTTTACTTCATTACTTACTTTTCTTCCTACTTCTGACTTCTACTCATTACATTTTCACACAAGTATCTGTACTCTCTATTCCTTACATTTTTGAAACAAACATTCCTCATTATTCTTGGCTTTGGTTTAATGTTTATAAATATTTATTTCACGTCATGTGCGCCATCCAAAGCAGATAATTGGCACCATCCACATCTGGTAAAAAACTAGTTTAATTGGATGAGTCATAACGCAAACACTATAACTACTATACTATAACCAAACATTGGTTAGCTATTCATCAAATTTGTGCCAAAGGAAATAATCAGAAGCAAGCAGGTGTTCTTCAAACTGCAAACGTGAATTGTCTATGCCATGCTACAATGTTGGATTCAGTATAAGATGTTGAAATGTCTGAAAGGTTGGACACAGACGAGAGTGTATCGGGAGAAGGAGACGGAGACCAACAAGAACTCCATCATCCTTGGCTCTATCTCAATTTTTTTTTAAAAATTGAGCTTTCAATTCACATAGTGGAATCTGGCTGTTTTTATTAAAGGTTATTGTATACTTTTATACTTTAAGTAGTTTTTGGAGCACATACTTTTTCACTTTTACTTGAATAAAGAGGTCAAGTTGATACTTCAACTTTTACCAGAGTGTTTTTTTAACTGCAGTATCAACACTTATACGTAAGTAACAAATGTGTGTACTTTTGACACCACTGACTGAAAGTATTTGTGTATCACCAAATCACAGTCATTGTGAAAAAACATTGTGTAAAAAAATAAATTAATAAAATAAATAAATGTATTGATCTCACAATGGAAAAATAAACTCTCTCAATTGAACCCATCTCCTTAGGGGAGCAGTGTGGGGTTAAGGGTCTTGCTCAGAGGGCCACAGTGGCAGTATGTGAGAAAAGGGTTTTGAACTCACAACCTCAGGATTCAAAGCTCAATTCCTGAACCATTTTGTCACCAGTAACACAACCCAGCTCTCTCGATCAAATCACCTTGAGGTTCTGAACTGAGCAGCTTGGAATGAAGTCCCTCTACCTCAAGAGCTTAACTACTGAATAGGAATTCAAACAGACAATTTGGCTTGTTGTGCATTAGCGCTGTAGCTGATTTTTAATACATTCACGTCAACAACCTTTTTTTTATGTATGCTTTTGAGTGGTGATGTATATATATAGCCTGGGACAAAAGACTCTCATTCCTCAATCTGCTTCCTCTTGTAGGTAAAAACATGATAATAAAGACTTTATGAGTTAGAGTAAAGAGCTCTGCAGGTAAACAAACAGATAAAACCTCACCACACTGCGATTTCCGCTGGTATCTCGCAGTGCCAGCCGGAACTCTCCGGCTATGTTGGGGTCCATGCTGAGCTGCAGCCGCAGAGAGTCGCTTCCCGCTCCAGGTAGGCACAGCGGTCTGATCCCGGAGTGGGACACCGAAACGCGGACAGACATCAGGACAGTGCTGCAGCATGCTGCCGGAGCGGGGCCGCTGCAAGCAGGCTGCTGGGATGAGGCAGGAACCGGAGCAGGGAGAGCCCAGCTACCCGAGCTGAGTGCCATGTTTCACGCACTGGGACCAGAGGAAGGCTCGTTGCTTCTGCTGTCGGGTCTAAAAGGTTCTGTCTAGTTTATAAAGACGTGATATTTTCAATTGTAGGCTGTGGTTGTGTTTTTGTCTCGCTGCTTCTTCCATTTCTGTCGAGCCAAGCAGATGTGGACCAAAAGAAAACAAAACAGGAAGTAGAACAGCACGTCTGTTATTTACGTCCGGGTAGAAACGGAGTCGCCGAAAATCCTCCGAGTACAGAAGAAGGGCTCTTTTACATTTTTATGGACTTTGTTTACCGTCTATGTCTTGTCTTTCTTAAAGTAATTCTTTCACCTATAATTGTCAAATGTTTCACCAACTGTTGTATATCTATGCTTGATGTTTGATTAATTCTGTAATGTTACATAGAATTGCCAATAAAGCATAAAAAAAAAAAATAATAATAGTTGTATGGACTTTTTTCAGAGTTGATTGCGTTTCTTACACTATTCCATTTTTTTTCCCTGCTCCGTTTTTTTATTTCATTTTTTGTAACGGGCCAAGCATTTGCTTGTTATATTGAACATGTGTAATTTCTTAGTATTATTTTTTAAAATAACTGAACAATGTTTGCTATTCTGAGATGACTATTTTTCCGTGCTGTAGGCCTATGGTCTATTATAGGCGTTTGATTTTTCCTCATCTTGTCTCCCGTATAGCCTACCTCTCTATGCATTTATTTGTCTATTTGCTTTGTCACAGACCAACCTGTATTGCCCCTTCACCCACTGTGGGACACTAAAGACATTTGTATTCTGAAATAACCGATGTAAAACAATTATAATGTATAATATAATTCATGTAATTTGCCACCCTGGGTTTAAAAAAGAAGACATCATTAAAACATCTAATTTCATCAAGGGTAGGATATGTAGTATTTTGCTTAATTTTTCCCCCCAGTTCTTTATCAAAGAAGAGATGGGTCAATCTTACTTTCTTCTTACTACTTTGTTACAGTATAATGTATATCCAATGGCATTTATATCTTGTATGTATCCCTTACATAGAAGTATCAGTTGTATTTGTAAAATTACCCTCAAGAAAAAAGAAAACACCTGAAAAAAATGACATACCATAATCACCTACTATATTTACCCATTTGTTTTTGCATAACCCTTATATAGTTTTATAGTTTTATATATTGCATCTGCATGCGAATATTGCATTTTTTCTTTTGACAGAGTGTCTCCTAGGGTGTACTACAAATGGGAGCTTCGATATTACACTCATTAAAGTAAAGAAATATATATTTGGTCTCTGGTGCTTGTTATTCTTAACCCAGTATTAATTGTTCAAATGAGGAAACAAACAAACAGTTTAAGTTAAACTTTCACAGTTTTAAGGTCTATCAGATCACCATTGTGGCTCTTTGGACTTCCATTCTGGTTCTTCATAACATTAGAACTAACTGATCTATTTTAATTTACAAATCATAACAATTACATTTCCATACATTGGAAACTACATAGTGTTCTGTTTGAATCATCTTCTTTAAATATCATTATTACACATAGGATCTCTTTTGTTTTGTTTTTTATCCCAAAACCTGCAATTTGAGAAATATTTTTATAGCAACTATCCTATTTCCAAATATCCTACAGTTATTTTTAATAATCTTGAGATTTTTTTTATTTGAAAAAAAAAATGGCATTCAACTTTTGCAGCTCTAAATAAGTTTTATTTAGCCTGAAAAAAAGCAAAAATGGCTTGTTGGATTTCTAAAGTTGCAGACCCCTCATCTCTTGCTGCTGCAAAGAAAAATACAGATGCATTTTAATGGATCAAAGTGTGATTATATCTATTTATTTACCTAGTTTGTCCAGTGCTCAATTAAATATAAGGTGAAATTCATATTTGACACAGATTCACCAAATACAGAGTTCTACATTTCAACAATTTAGAGTTTACTCAAGTGAATTTGGCTTTCAGCTGATGAAATCCCCAAATTGTCAGTCTAAAATAAGATTTTAGAAGAGTGCCATCACTATTGTGACAATAGTGGTGCCATTACTATTGTCACAGCCATTCAATTATGCTCTGTTGTCACAAAAATACTTTTTAGATTCATAAGTAATTTTGTAATCATGAATTAGGATTAAGTTATTTTTGTGTTTCTGATTGATAAGATTTTCCCAGGTTTTCTTAAATGATGTTATGCTAAAATCAATGCTTTACCTAATTAACGATGGTATATTTCAAGAGACTGCTTAAGACCCAGCATTAAAGTAGCTGCAGAAACATGACATATCAATTCATATAGTTTACTTTTAAAAGGCCGTAGTCATTCACAATTCATTTAAGAAATGTTTAAAGATATATGAGCAGATTAAAAATTTGAGATGTATATGAATATAAATGTTGCATTAGTCATGTCATGCCAGATCAGAACCCAGTTAACAGATAACAAACAGGAATTCCACACATCGCCTGATGTTTTTACAGATTACCTAATAAAGGCACATGGAAAAAAAAACTGCAAAAATCCGGCCATGTTAATGTAACACCTATTGCTACATTTTCTCGTGTAAATCTTTGACTAGAAGATGAAATTCACTTGCATTAAGCTGCTAAGAACATCCACAGTTGTCCCGCTCAGATTGTGTTGGTCTGGTCAGAGAAAAAGAAGGACATTTCACAGACATGTCTGCCTTGCAGGAGATCAGTTTAAATATAAGAAACATGAAGCAGCTGGAGTATTCAGTCTTGGCCAGGCGGACAAACCAGATCAAAGATGAACTCAAAAAGGTAAGAGAATAAATTGCTGTGAAGCATGAAGTGAATTGAAAACATGCATTTTCTTTCTGTTTTTAAATTTCTTTGTGTCACAAATCACAGGGCGTAAAAAAGTCCTACAGGGAGGTGATCGATGTCTCCTGGGGTGACCCACACAGGGCAGGTGTAAAACCTCTTTCATTTGTAAGACAGGTAAGATGAGATGTTAAAAAAACAGGGTTTAAACAATCATTTATTTCTGTGAAATAACTGTTCATTGTCCTCTCTCTCCTAGGTTCTTGCAGCTTGTATCTATCCTCAGCTTATGGATGGAGACAAGCTGATGGTGGATGTCAAGCAGAGAGCTCAGATGCTGCTGAGAGCATGTCCAGGGGGAAGTGTAGGTAAGAGTTACGCTTACATTCAATATGGGGTTCTCTTTGATTGAATACAAAAGGAATGAAGGAAAAAGGGGG
>NW_015150730.1:634197-651594 GCF_000732505.1 Cyprinodon variegatus
CTTTATTAATCCCCGATAGAGGAAATTCACCTGTCCGATTGCAAAGATAAAAACATAAAATAGGATAAAAAAAACACACACTTAGATAGAAAAAACAAAAAAACACAGTAATATAATAAAACATTCGGTCTTTCAAGAGGCATTAAACTGTCTATTGGTGGTCAGGACAAAAGATCTGTATCTCATTGTTCTGCTTCTCAAAGAACTAAATCGTAACACATCCAAGGTAACTATTTATTCAGTTGAGAATTGTTTTGTTTTGTTTTGCTTTTAAAGAGTTTTAGTTCTGTCTCCAGGTTCATACTGTGCTACAGCAGGAGTACCAGAAATAGTTGAGAGAGTCTCTGAATATATCACCAGACGGGATGGTGGAGTTCCAAGTCACCCTGAAAACATCTACATCAGCTCCGGCTCACAGTGGGCACTAACGGTACACAGACTATCACAATTCATACAGCTGCCTCCTCCTGTTGGTTACCTGGTTAGATACATTTCTCATTAATTGGGCCCTTCAGAACATTTTAAAGGTCTTGGTGAATTCTGAGGCCTCACCCAGAACAGGAGTGCTGACTCCAGTGCCGTGCCACTCCACCACTATTTTATCCCTAATGGCACTGGGAGCTGAGGTAGTGCCTTACTATCTAAGAGAGGAACAAGGCTGGGCGCTGGATGTGGAGGAGCTACAGCGAGCTTGGGGCTCTGCTAAGGAAGTATGCAACCCTGTTGGTCTGTATGTCATCAACCCTGGAAACCCAGCAGGTAGCAACATCCAGGCAGAATACAGAACATTTATAGGATTTCATTGTATTTTAATCAGACATAACCTTTTCATCACTGCAGGCTATGTTCAGAGCAGAAAATCAATGCAAGAGGTGATCCGGTTTGCTGCAGAGAAGAGGCTTTTTCTTCTAGCCGATGAGGTCAGTGAATCCAGACTTTTACTATTTTATTCTTTAAAATGTAAAGCCGGTTCTTCCTCCTCAGGTGTATCAGGATTGTGTTTTCGGGGAGGAAACTGAGTTTGTCTCTTATAAAAGAGCTCTGGCTGAGATGGGGTCTCCTCTGTCAGACACAGTGGAGCTGGCATCCTTCCACACAACCTCTAAAGGCCTCATGGGAGAGTAAGTATTCAATCGTGTCATATCGCATGTATTCCTTCCCACAAGGCACGTGTTTTTTAATCAAACAATGTACAGCTTAAGATAAATAACAGAGTTAGAATATATAAGTACTAAAAGTAGGGATGTCACAATACATCGATTCACATCAATACATATTGAAATTATCAATGATTCAGTTACATCAATGCAAAATAAAAAACTGATCCACATCGTCATTAAACAGCTTTGTTTTGAAACTACCAAGACTATACTACCGGTACATAGGTGATATATGATGATAATAATGATAACATGTATAATTTCTTTTATAATTAAAAGATGCAATTTTGATCCAAATGGCAGTTAGATCATCAGATAATATCCCATTAATTCAATCACAGATTTGAATGGAACCTTATATCTCCAAACATCCAAACCAAACACTGTAGCATCTTACTGTGATGAAAGTGGTGATTTACACCACTAACCATCAGGTGATCATGTAGAAAAAAAAAAAAAAAACGTTCACTCTGCTGGATGCAAGCTTTAATTACAGTTTCTCACTCTACCCTTCTAAATCTCCCCCAAACGAGGAAAGTATCCGTACTTGAATCAGAACTCACTTTCCTGTTATCCGTTGTTGACCTTTCACACTTCAAAACCTGAACAATTTGAATAAAATACAGTTCTGTCAATTAGTTATAGTATTGACTTAAACATAACGGGTAGTAAATCAGTTGAATGAAAACAAGTTATATATGAACTAATGTTCAGGTAAAACATTATTTATGCCCCTGCAGAGTATTGTGAATTCTATTGAATAAGAACAGTATGGTGTAAATCAGTAATTTGCAAACCACCAACTTTCCTGACTTGCAGCCAAGAATGAGTTGCATTTAAAGTACCGTAGTGGAAAGTTTTCATATCCACAGCTAGAGACACCAAGGAGTTCTGGTTCCCTCCTTCAAATATTCTGATCTTTGCAGTTTTTGTTGCATCATATCCATACCACAATTTGTACGTACTAGGTGCACACTTTAAAGATTTTTTTTTTCTGATAGCCTACTGTTACTTTCCAAAAAGTTTGTTAGCCAGAAGTCCGTTATTGTCAACTTATTGGGGTTTGATTTTTGGTTATCATCTGACCCAAACGCATCAGAAATATTAAAAACTTTATGCAGTTTTATTAAATAAAACAGTACTTTACGAATTTTCTCTCCCTTAACGCACAAAAAAAGTCACACCCAAAAATATTAACAGACACATCATCAGGGTCACCGAGTATAAAATGGTTTGTCTGCAGGTATGAATGGAAGCAGGAGGGTAAAATATATAAAAGAAGTTTGTAGATTCATTCACCTCATCTTAGGAGCAAGATGATTCTTTAAGGTTTAGTTATCAAAGAGGACATTTTTCATTTGTTTAAAAAAGCCAGGAGCCAAACATATTGGTGGCTGAAGTAATAGTATACCCACAAGTGTTTGCGTATTTGTTACATGGTCGTTAAGCTTGAACCATGTTAACCATATAGAGGTGTTACCCAAAAATAGAACATTATAAAAAAAAGAAGCCACAATCTGGTTTATCGCCATTCAATTGATTTTAAGGAACCTCCTTGGTTAAAAAAAAAAACAACTGAGGAAAATAAGTTATTGAATCTGAGATGCTTTAAGAAGCCTTTAATATCAGTGATGACATATCCACATTTCCTTTTGAACACACTAAAGGTTTATCAGTTTCCTTTCTATTGACCACTTTTAGACCTCCATCTGTTAGCAGCCTTAGCTTTTCATCGATAAGGAGCTCATAAAATATTAATTCATGCTGGTAGAAATTTCTACAAGGAGAAAAACTGAGACTGGAAATTTAAGATAAGCAATGCATAAACCACACTCCTTACCCCATATATCTGCCCACACCAAGAAGTAAATTCTTCTGTAGTTCTTATGGATACTAAAAAGAAAACCACTGCATGTATTTCAGTACAATCGGATATTTTTTTTTTTTTGTAAAGACATTTGACACTTCAGAGCCTTTCTCGAGTTTAGGTGCGGTCTACGTGCTGGGTACGTTGAGCTCGTTAACCTCGACCCCGCTGTGATGAAACACATCTACAGTCTGTTCTCTGCTGACTCCTGTGCACCAGTGTTGGGACAGTTTGCTCTGGATGTGATGACAAATCCTCCACAACCAGGAGACCCCTCATATCCCCTTTATATGAAGGTAGACCATTTTTTGTTTTTAATCCACAGGAAGGCATTTACAGAATGCAAAATTAAAGCTGTTGGTATATTCTTCATTGAGTAGGAGACACAGCACATCAGGACCTCAGTTGCTGAAAATGTGAGGAGGGTAGAAGAAGTCATAAACAGCTTGCCAGGTTTCAGCTGCCAACCAGTGGAAGGAGGAGCGTTTGCTTTCCCACGAGTGTTTCTTCCACCCAAAGCCATTGAGACGGCAAAGGTTTGAAAATAAAATAAAATTAAGTTTAATACAATTTATAATGTAATACGAGAATCATGTGTGGATTTATATTTGGGTCTTTTAGGAGCTTGGAATGAAACCAGACACATTTTACTGTATGAGACTGCTGGAGGAGGCAGGAGTGTTATCAAGTCCTGGTAGTGAATATGGACAACAGGAGGGAACCTATCACATCAGGTGAGACAAACTATAAGTATACAGTGTTTCAGTTTTGACCAAATTATTATTATTTTTTTTATTACATCTTGAAAGAATATATGGATTTTCCAGTTGCTTCACACAACAAAACTACTCACTTTCCTTTGTCTTTGCAGATTTTGCATAATGACCCCTTCAGAAATCATGGAAGAAATACTGAGACGTCTGAGTACTTTTCACAAAAGGTTTATGAACGAGTTTTCATAAAAATCAACAGGAAAGCTCTCTTTAAGTATTGCATACCATTTAAATAAAAAAAAAAAAAAAAAGGGAAAAAGACTCATGGCCATGTTTTTAATAAACATAGTACTTACAATTATTTTAATGACCTCTGTCTTTACTCATTAGAGTAAAACCAATCTCTGCTTTTCAGAAAGCAATGAAACATTTAGAAAAAAACAAAGTTCAAAAACCCATAGGCTGGATTTTTCAAACATAATCTAATGATTGAGTTCATTTATAAATAAGAAGCAGCTTCATAACTCCACTGAAGATTTCAAATCGAGAACATTCTCAACCTGTTCGGAATATCATCTTAAAGTGCTTTTAAAAACATGCTTCAATATGTGAATATGTCAAAGTTCAGATGCAGAAAATCATTTATTTAATCTACCTCACTTTCTGTGTAGGAAATCTCAACAAACGGATTCGACTCGGTGTTGTTGAGCAGCTCTACAAGTAAAGATATGAGGCGTCCGTCTTGAGAAATGATAGCGTTGCTGGGATTGTTGAAGTTTCGGTGCAGCATAGCCTGAATGGAAGTACGTAGCTCCCAGAGCAGCTCCCATGTCTCAATTGGCACTTGGCAGCGAACCAGAGAGCGGCCAGGAAAAGATACTTCCACCTTGTTGTTATTAACTGAAACGGCAGGAAAACGGGAAGAAAAAGCACCTCAAACATTTTTTATATTTATGATTGACAATCCTGGCAGCCATAAATCCATAAACTATAATTAGTCTTCTTAACATAGACTGCGACAGAAAGGTTTCATATTGTTAAAAGAAGGCAGACCTTACATCCTGAGGAAACAAACATGCATTCAAAGTAACTTTGGAAAATAAAGTATCAAACATTAATTTCCTTAAAACCTACATTCATGTATCAAAATGCTTTCCAGAAAATGTTCTGCAGACAGCCAGCTACAAATGCTGCCATCTCTGCAAACTGAGTACCTGTCTCTGAAATGTCACAGTCTGTGAGCAGCAGCAGGGCAAGGGGGTGAACCACAGACGAGTCCCTGATGAAAACATTCCCGTTAGACTTGACCGCACTGTAAAAGGTCAGCCAACGACTGGGGAGATCCTCTTTTCCTCTGCAACAGTGGGCAAGACAGAAAGTGAACATAACGCATTATCCAAGTCAGTGTCATGCTGTCAGAGAAAGGTCTGATCGTGATCGAACCTGTTCACTGAAGAGCGATGAAGCAGCACCGGACCACTGACTGTGCGGAGAGCCAGATTATTGGGGCGAAAGCGCCCCCCTTTGGTAATAACACCTTTCTTTACCTTTAAAGAAACCCAAAACAAATAAAGCATGTAAAACAAGGTTAGGCCAACATATAATATTCATCTTGTTTAGGTAAAAACTAATAATGCTCATTAAGATCAGAGGTCAGACATCCTTATAATACCTTTAAGAAATATTTGCACTAGCACAATGTAAAAGTTAAAAAAACAAAATGTAAAAGTTACTTTTTGAACCACACTGACCACTCAATGTGATGTTATAAAGTTTCAAACATAAATACATAACTGAAAAGTTGTGTACCTGGATAAGGTTGGGGTACAATCCAGCCAGCAGTACCGCCTTAAGCAGCTCATCCTGGCCGCTGTGCTCATTGTAGAGCGATGTATGACGCTGGCACTCACTAGCACGAGAAACCAACTCTGCTTCCTGCAGGTTGTCGCTGAACTGGGAGATAAGACCTACCATGGAATAAATCAAGACAGGGAACTGTGTTAGCAAAAGGACACTCCATTCAAAAATGCAGAAGAACACCAACCTCAATAAGTGTGAATCAGACAAACCATTGATAAATCGGAGAGAGCCTTTAGACAAAACGTATTTCTGCAAATATTCATCTCTGTCTTCTCTGTCTCCCTCGAGTTGGACTTTTCTCCAGCCCAGAACCGCTCGGCTGAACACGAGATAGTCACTATAGCTGGAGCTGCACAGGTCATCTTTGACCTAGACAAATAAAAAATGTTTTGCAATTCAAATGTTGAACTAAGTCTTCATGTAGCATTTCTATAAACCCATAGACCTTACCTTATTTACAAGTGCTCTGTTTTGAAGGCTGTTGTGGAATGGGTCTCTGGTTAGACATGCAGCAACCGACAACATAGGCAGAACACATCTAAACAGGGCACTCAGAACCAGGACTTTGCCGAGTCGTGGGTCACATGACATACAGGCCACACGCTCTCCTAAAGGAGTCAGGGTTTCTGTCCGGTCTAGGACTCCTGACAAACCAAGATGATATATATATATATATATATAAGACATGCAACAAAGAGGATTCTAAATTATTGAAATGGAGGCTTCACATCAGATATGGGGTGTGTTCGATTTCAGAGGCTGCATCCTCCAAGGACCCGGGCTACTTGGACTGTTTTTGGCTATGGATTCAAACAGGTCCAGCCTTCTCCAGCTTCCACCGCTCGTTCGCTCTGTCGCCTAGAAACCGTGGCAGTGGACACGCAAAGAAGGAAAAGAATGGATACCAAACTTTTCACTACTGTTGTAAAGTCGTCACCAATATCATATCTACAGTAGTAGCCATTAAAAATTTCCCCACTTTCCTTGATGGGCCCTTGGCTTGTTCCCTACAAGTCCTTTTTAAACATCAATATTTGTATTAGAATATTCTTTCCGTCATGATTTGTGGACATTTAGATCTAAAGAGAAGCGTAACCTCATGGTCAGACCCTGTAATTCAGTGAAAGGGTGGAATCAGAGTAAAAAAATAATCTCTCCAGTGGCTGGAAGTTGGAGGGAATTTCGATGGGAGTTGGAGGGAAGTGGGCTGCCATTTGAATGGAAAGGGCCACTTTGAAATGCTGCCACTGTATAGCCCCCAATTTAAGGCCCTAGGCATAGACCATCAGTGGCGCTCTGAATTAAGACAAAGCATAAAAACAGACCCATTATACAGATACAGAAATTTTAATAAAATAGACATAAATTTGTTCTACGTTTTGTCCCTTTCTTCTTGACCCTTTTCTTGTTTTCCTCTCTTGTTTTGTACTCAGCTGACTTTTCATGCTGTCTCAAAAGGAATAAAACAAATAAACTATTTTTTCCAAGCACCAAGCTCACTTAGCTAATTGCTCCTTCCCGTGTTTCCAAAAAGGCGACAGCCAAATTAAATAAAAGGTCCTTTTCACTGTAGACATGATCTGCTTATCTGTTTTCCATTTGTATGAAATAATAGCTACATGAATCATGTCGCCAAAGTCTCTAGTAGCAGAAAACAAGCTGCTAGATTTGGCACTAGGCGCTTTTAAAAAAAATAAGAGTGCTAGAGGGGTCTGAAAAGTCGCTCAATATAGCAACAATGCGCCACTGCTCTTTGAACTGTTTGTTTTCAAATAGTTTGCTGCTGTCTGAATTTTCTGAACATGTGCAGCAAATGGACTGATACAATGTAATTGACACTGAAGGGGGGTGGGGGCATTTTAGCGAGGCTGCATTTATAACAAGGAGTCTTACAATCCGAACAGGCCTCGGCTCCGCGCTATGACTTTGACCGAATAATTTGGCCTTCGGAGGAAGCAGCCACTGAATTTGAACTTAACAATTGATGTGGATCCAAGGTCCCTCACCGATATCCTGGAGGTTCTTGACTGCATCTCTTACAGCTTGTGGCTCTGGACTGTCCAAGACTTGAGACAGGAAGTCTACAGCCTGTTTAAACACATTTTTATTTTTAAATCACAGAAAACCATAAAAAAAAAAAAATGAATAAAAAAAGTATGCAGAAAAATAAATAAATAAAAGTACCTTGCAGTTCGGACTGTGGATTTTAGCCTGCAATACTAAACTTTCCAGAGGTGTACGCAGGATTTCAGGAACAGGAAAGAGTGTCATGCTTTCCAGCTGTTTCCTTGGGAACAGGTGATACGACTGCCCCGGTTGGCAACGTCCTGCTCTTCCTTTTCTTTGAGTTACATTAGAATGAGATATCCACACTGTGTCCAGACAGGAAACCTGGGATATGAGAAAAATAAAAGCAGAAAACCAACATGGATTTGTTCTACAGAGAAAAATAAGTTTGTCATCTCTCAGATTCTAACATGAAAGAGGTAAAATCAAACACCTTTGTCCGCTGGTCATAATTCTGCTCCTTGTGAGTTCCTGTATCCACCACATGAACTATATCATCTATTGTAATGGAGGTCTCGGCTATGTTAGTGGTAAGCACGATCTTCCTTTGACCAGCTTTGGGCTTCTGGAAAACTAGTTGCTGGTCAGCTACTGATAAGCTTGAGTGCACTAGAAAAAGACCAGAGAGGAAATGAGAAAAATGTCATAAAGTTGAAGGTAAAACAAATAATGTCTAAAAACTATTTATTCTTACATGGCACAATCATGTGATTGCCTGATGAAAAACGTGTTTTTTCCTCCAGTTTTTGTTGAACTCCTTTGATGTCCTGCCAACCAGGTAGGAAACACAAAACCGCACCTGCAGCATTAATAGAAACAATATTAGAAATATAACTGGATAAAGCAAGAATTATTACATTAGGGAACATTAGTTACCTGGCTCTCCATGTCTGTCGATGTGCTCAATGACGTCAGCTACTAAGTCAAGATCTGGGGAGGCCTCTTCCAACCCCTCCTCAAAGAAGATGCCAAACATAATAAAGAAACAAGAAATTAAATGGAAGAAAAAAGCGAAAACACTGCGAGTAGGGTACATATAAACCAACAAGACTGATATTGTATAGCGCTCAGGTTTAGTTCTACACATTAATCTGGGACTGCTCCCACAAAGTAGATTTTAGTGTTAGCTAACGCAAAAAATACAGCAAGAATTGTGCTAAATAAATGCACTTACGCAAATAAATAGAATAGTTAATATTTAGTTGAAAGGCTAATAGATCTAAAAAGTTTGAAGTTTCACCTCATTTGCATTCACCCGTCTCTGGATTTGAGCAGAGCGTCCCATCTCCCTCATCACATCCTCAAGGTATCTGTCCTTCACTGGGTGCATGAACCCTGGCACCTTTATGACAGGGCAGCCTCCAAAGTACTCTGCCAGCCTCTGGTTGTCCCCGGTGGCGCTCATAAGAACAACCCGGAGGTCAGGGTTCTCTTTTAAGCTGGAGCGCAGCAATGCCAGCAACAGGTCCGTGTTCACATCCCTCTCGTGGACCTCGTCCACAACAACATGACTGATTCCTTTCAGGGAGGGGTTTGACTGCAGCTTCTTCAGCAGCACACCCACTGTGAGGAAGAGCATAGACCCTCCGCTGTTTTCAGGAGGTCGGCTCTCAAGTCTCACCTATGAAAGGAGCAGTTCTTGCATTAACATTATAACATTTCATTCTGATTTTTTTTTCTCCACTGAATTTAATTTTCATCTGTCAACTTTACTTGTATTTTATCAACTCAAAAACAATTTTTTTATATATATATATTTAGCATAAAAAGCACAATTATGAAGGATAAGCATGAAGAGAAAACTGATTATACCAAGAGTAGTTTTCAAAATTCTAATTTTAAAAGGAAAAAAAAAAAAAAAGAAAAAAAGATACTTCATATGAGGAATATTTTTTCCTCTGAATGGCTTAAAGTTGTGACAGTACCTGATATCCAATGTGGTGTTTAAGATGTGGACCCATCTCATGAGCCACGCGATGAGCTACCGACACGGCACTGATCCGACGAGGCTGAGTCACCAGGACGTTGCACTCTGCTCCCTCCCCCCTTCTCACTTGTTCTTCCAGCAGAAAGCGTGGGATCCGTGTGGTCTTGCCACACCCAGTCTCGCCGGCGATCACAACCACCCTGGAGGAGCGCACGGCCGAGACCACGCGCTGCTGGTGGGCGTCGACAGGCAGCTCCACACTCAGTCCAGGGTTTGCCTTTTCCCATTCCTCCTGCAGGTGGCAGCTGAGCCACCGAGCCTGATGCTCTGACAGGGGCTTGTAAGGCTTGCCAGTGATGGCGTCCGCTATGAAGACCTCTTCTCCTTCCTCCTCATTCATTGTCTGTTGTCCTCTCGCCTCGTCTTCCTCCCATAGCTTCTGTATTTCTGTGGCAACTGGGTACTGTGAGGAAATATTAATAATAAATAACCAATTAAAAAAGTTTAATCTCACATATAGGGAAGTTTAATTTTTTATTTTGATAAGATGGGCATGAAAACCTTCAAATAGCAAACATCCTCTCCCGATTAGCATTAAAAAGGCATAAAACCAAACAAGCAGGCATATGGAAAGAGGACTGACCTGTGTTAGATAATCCCTGATGTGTTGCTCCAGATATTGTGGAATCTCCAGAAGGAATGGACGCCTCTCTCTCTCTCCAGCCTCCTTTACTTTGTCTCGGTGGTACTTTGCATGAGTGAGGGGGTTATTGTCTTTATCCAAAAGCTCAAGCTCCTGCACCAAAAATCATAAATATTTTAACACAGTTCTGACTTGCAGGTATACACTTTAGTTTCACTAGTTCTCCTCATAACCTTCAGCTTCATGCAGGCAAGCGCTGCAGCTCCTCTCTCTGCCATGACTCGGCTGCTCGCCGTCGCTCTGAACTTCATCTCCTCCGGCCAAAGCAGAGTCAGCTCACATTTTTTAAGTTTCCCTCCTGCTGTTCTGAAATGCATCAACTCCTGCAGATACAATTAATCCAGGTATTGATATAAAACAAGTGATAAGCTGTCAACATAAAAAATAAAGAAATCTACATACTCTGATTCTGTTGGCTGAAGTGGCCACCTGGATCACCCTGGTCAGAAGAGATTTAGGTTGTGGAAAGAGAGAAAGGGCTTCAGACACAACAGAAGCATCCTCCATAGGAGAGGAAAATTCCTCTCCTCTGGGGACGGAAACATTAGTTGTCCGGTGGTTCTCTTCATTGTCATAGAGATGGGAATGTAGTCCTCCTCTCACCCGACCTGCTCTCCTTTTAGGGAGCTGATTGTTCGGACCGATCACACCCAATTCCTTAGGACAAAAATTAAAACCCAAACCACAATAATTTCAAACTGGGATAAAAAATAAATAAATAACCCAAAACATCTCAATGTCCTTTACAATGATGTATAAATACTGGAGCAAGGCAGTGATTCTGTAGCACAGCTTACCCTAAGTCTGAGACAGGCTGCAGCAGCAGCAAACCGCTCTGCATCAATCTTCCTGGATGCATAACCCTCTGCTGTAATCTTGCTGGGCCACTGAATTGTCACAGTGGCTTTCTGTAGGGACCCAATTACAAAATAAAATCATTTCAATCAACAAACATATACATTAAGAGGCACAGATGGGTGCAGTGGATGTTCTGGAGGGATAAGCTGACCTTGAGACCATCATGTTCTGTACAGCTGTACTGGATGAGCTGAGAAAGGTCATTCACTCCTAACGACCGGGATATAGTGTTGTTTAGGAGGCTTTTGGGGTCTGGAAACTCTTTCTGGAGGTTTGAATTACCTTTACCTAATAATTAAAACCAATTTGAAGAAACGGTGAAAAGTTGGCAACTCTACACAAATAAGCACTTTCAAACAAATTATCCTCACCATTTAAACAAGTTTTTTTTTTTTTTTTTTTAACCACGTTTTTAAAGTTGAGTGTCCTTGAGGTTCTGCAATACTGCAGCTGTCAACTGTTAGCTAACAGGAGCTGGCCAGCATTTTAACTCACCTCGTTTACTGTGGAAACAGGGAGCACTGTGCTCGAGAAACTTCTGTGCCTTTGTTCCATACCATCGCATTTCTCCGCCACAGTTAAATGCTGTTTTTCTCCCAGCATGAACAAACTGGGACAGTTTGCAAAGCCCGTTCAGTCTCACGAGTAAAACACCGGGTAGCGCCATCTTTAAAACACTTCTTCTTCTGTTTTTGCGGGTGACGCAAGACGAAAGACTGTGTCGAGCGCCCTCGTCTGGCTGAAAAACACATTGTTTCCGGCAAACGAGGGAAACGTGTTTATGTTTGTCTGCATCAGTTTTTTTTTTTTTTTTTACTAATTTGTGAATCTTCATAATCTGTGAACTTTCATTTTCGATAAAGTGCCTCATAAATACTTGGAAATAATTAATCAAAAAATTTTTTTTCCCACTGACAAACTCATAGTGTGATGTGTAAAAAATCATCACCCTGATTGCAAAAACAAACAAGACAGCAAAAGCCAACAACAAACCCCACCTTAATAGAGTTCAATTTCAAGTATTTCATTATAAGTTCAACTTCAGTTTCATTTTCAAATTACATTCATTTTCTAATGCCTTTAAATCTCGTTCTATATATTTTTTATTTGTGTAAATTTTTTGCCATTATGAGTCTTTAACATAGCACATCATGAATACAAAAAATACATTATCTTTGATAGTGTTTTAGCAGTTGTTTGTTCTTTAATTGTTTTGTATCTTATGTTGTCTTGTGTGTCTTGAAAAATTCCTGCACAACTGCACAATCAGTAAACATGAAATCATCCGCTTAATTGAACTATTTGTAGCTTAAAACAATATAGAATTGTTGCCTGTTTTGCATCTGTATACATAAACGGCTTGTTCAATTACTGAAGATGACCTAGAAATTGTTGCAAATAAAAAAAAGCATTAAATATATCAATTTGTGTTTCTGAAGGGTAGCTTTAACATTAAATGTAGTGGATTGTTTTATATATTTTAATACAGGACCTGGCAAACGTTGGAAATATTAGCCACTATAGTCACACTGTGGCAACTGTAAGGTTAAAGAAAACTCCAGAACTGGTGATATTTACTATGAAAAAACTATGTATGTTGAGCTGCATATAGTGTTTACAATTTGACAGCAACGTCACCTGCAGAATGCTGGGAAAATTCCCAGGTTTTATCTGCTTTTGTCTGGACTCATTCCCATAAATAGTGCCGCTTGATAAGTCACATTTCTTTCCTAAGAAAAAAGAAAAAGATGATTAAGGGACTTGTTTTCTTGCTGGTTGTCACATCTGGTAAGTTTAAAGTTAAGATGTAACAATTCTGTTTCCAAAAACCTGCAAAATAAGAAAAAAACTGGCACTTAGCCTTGAATCAAACAAAATGTGATTTAATCTCCTCTTGGCTACAGTTTTACACATCTTTGTCTAATTTTTTCTCTTGCTTTGTATAAGTATCTAGCTGCGGTGTGCCCGGTTTTCAGTCCAGCAGCAGTCGAGTGGTAAATGGAGAAGAGGCTCATCCCTACAGCTGGTCATGGCAGGTTAGTAATTGCAAATAAAAAAAAAAAAGTGTCATACTCAAAACCTATGTACAAAGGCATATTGCTACTTTATTTAATCAATTAAACATAATTTTAGTTCCCAATTAGAGAACCATACTCTGTTCAGGCATTTTAAGGTTTTATTAGAGTTATAGTGGTTTCATGGAAAGTCAAAATGTTCTTTTGCACCTCTGAAATATAACTAGGAGCATCAAAATCTCAATAAAAAACATTTGTAACACATTTAGATAATTTATTTATTTATTTTTTTAACCCATTAGGTTTCATTGGAGTCTTTTTACCCCACCTGCGGAGGAACCCTTGTTGCTCCAGACTGGGTCTTGACAGCTGCACACTGCATAACGTGAGTTTATTGTAGCATTTGCAATAACTTGTTGGCCACAAAAAAAATGCTGTCTAATTCTGAAAGAAATACTGAAAATGTCATAGCTTTAATAATAATCTATATTAATAAGTGTCTAAAAATCTGCTGCAAAATAATTATTATTTTTAAGTAGATCCCGAAAAAAATCCGTTGGTATTTCTCTATTTATATTTTTTAAGGAATAAACTAGGTTTTGCTTTCCATCCAGATTCCACACGTACAGGGTGGTTCTTGCAGAACATGATATGGACAAAGAAGAGGGACCTGAACAGTCCATCATGGTGGCAAAAATGTTCATCCATCCCAAATGGAACGATAACTGTGTCTCCTGTGGGTATGTTAAAATGCATTTGGGAGGGACACTTATTATTTTATCCAAGAACCTTAATGAAGTGATTGAAAAAAAAATTATGTTTTTCAGTTGTTTATCAATATTGCGCAGGGATCATCACAGAGCATGTACAGCAGTCTGGCAGGGACACTCAAATAATTTCGAAGCATAGTGGATGTTGAGATTATTAACTGAACTGAAAAATATTCGCTGAAAACTGTTGCTCCTTATAGTACCGCCTGTATCTTTAGAAACTACAATAGAAAGACAACTATTCACAGCTGATATCCAATATTTTGTATATCAGTATATATATATTTGGATATATATTATATATATTGGATATATATATTCCCTATTCAACATTAAAAATCACTAAACCACTCTTATTTTAAGACATGTGGTATAACACAAATATATTTAGTGTTTTGCTAAATGCTTGACAAATAACCAGTATCTGTGTTCAAACATTCTTCAAATTCAGGAGTTTTTATATATATATATCGTTAGTGACTTTGGTCTAACTACACAAGCTTTTCAATAGTTTGGTTGAATGTTGGCCAGTTCCACTGGACAGAGCTGTGTTATGTCAAAATACAAACTTTGGCCATTTTGTTGTATGGTTAAGGAACTTTCCATATGGGACACTGGTTTGTGTCCAAGTTTTTTAAGGTTCTGATGTCTCAAGGTGTTGCTTCAATATTTCTGCACAATATTATTTCCTCACACTAACAGCACCAGCTGTTTCTGCTCCATGCATGCAGTATTATGTTGCCACTCACACACAAGATGTAAAGGTATCCTCAATAGGGCTGCAAATAACGATTATTTTGCAAATCGTTAAACCTGTTGATTATTCCTTTGATTAATCGATTAACTTTTCATGAAATCAAACCAGGTGAAACTAAGACTTTTCCACTTGAGGAGGCTGCATAGAGAATATTGATAGACAAACAAGAGTTTTTTTTTTTTAATCTTAAATGCAAAATGTTTATATATATATATTTTTTAACAATTTCGGTATAATTGCTGCTTAGTCAGCTAAAGGCATGTTTTAGAGTCTCTATTCTCCAGTTAATGATTGTTATTGCTCCCCTCCGTAGGAATGATATTGCTCTGCTCAAACTGGAGAAGAAGGCTGATCTCAATGACAAGGTTCAGCCAGCCTGCCTGCCAGAGCACGGCTCCTTCCTGACCCACAACCAGCCCTGCTATATTACAGGCTGGGGTCGTCTTTACTGTGAGATCCATCGTTAACAAGAATTCAAAACATGAAACGGTTCTGATAAGGTATTTGTTGAACAACTTTTTCTCAATGTCCTTTTCTATAAAGCTGGAGGTCCCCGGGCGACCAGGCTGCAGCAGGCGCTGCTTCCTGTGGTGGATCACAGTGTCTGCAGCCAAAGCGACTGGTGGGGTAGCTCTGCTAAGACTACAATGGTCTGTGCAGGAGGAGAAAGCAAATCTGCATGCCATGTGAGAAACATTCGGAGAACTTAGTTTTTTTTTTGACAGACTACTTAGAGCTTGAATAATGTCAGCTTGAATCTTGCAGGGAGACTCTGGGGGTCCTCTAAACTGTAAAGGCCACAACAACAGATGGTATGTGGAAGGAGTGACAAGCTTTGTTGATGGTCGTGGATGTAACACCCCGAAAAAGCCCACTGTCTTTACCCGGGTTGCCTCTTTCATCCCCTGGATCAGCGAGGTGAGGGAATCAATTCCTAAACTAAATTCCACTCTATAATCTCATGTTATGAAAAAATATTTGTTTCCCTGAGTAATGTTTTGACTTTCGTTTTTTATCACACTTACATGTTTCAAATTGTTCAATATTAAAATCAAAATGAAGTAAAACATACAGCGTTTTCAAGACAAATTAAGGGAAAAAGCTATAAAACCCAGACAAATCAAATTAAATGTCCCTAAAAACCTAATAACTGTCTGATAAAGCTTTATTGCAATGTCTGCCATCTGCTGCTTGAGATAAATGGGAAAGAATCCTTTCACATCGCTGGAAGGGAACTTTGATTTAATCTTGCTTTTAATTAGTTTTAATTCGGCCAAATCACATGAATGGTATGTGTATGAATGGTCTCTGGGTTACATTTAAGTGTGACAGAAATTTTGAAGTATTTTTTATAGATAATGTGTGTAATTATGTTGTATTTTCTTACAGATTATGGCCCAAAACTAAGGAAACTCAAGAATTGTGCAACACAAAGCAATAAACAGATCGACCAACTTCTGAATATTATTTAATTGTATTTGTGATTGAAAATCTATACAATATACCTCTATCCAATAAAATACAGTATTCACATTTTTATTCTGAGAAATTATAAAAAAAACTCAAAGGCCAAACTTTTAAATGTATTTAGAATGCTTTGTGAAAAAAAACCCAAAAAAAACAACAAAAAACTGTGATTTAGTTTGCTTATATTCTTAATGTTTAATGTTTTTGTAAATAAGCAGGTTTGAGAAAACATGTTTACAGCTGCTGAGAACATTTACAAACAGCTTTTGATTTGTTTTTTAGCTGCAGATTAAATAATCAGTCAAGGTTCTGAAGGTGTCCAGGTGAAAAAGTTAACTCCCCGCAGCTCCTCAGGCAGATACTCCTGTTCCACAGGGCCGCTAAATGCTGGGTTGTATTTATAGTCTTTAGCATAGCCTAGCTGTTTCATTAGCCTGGTGGGGGCGTTGCGGAGGTGCAAGGGAACAGAAGGAAGGGGGCCTTTGTGGTTTCTCAGACAGGCTTTCACATTGGAATAGGCCTTGTAGATCTCCACAGACTTGGGTGCTCGTGCGAGATAGATGACACACTGAGCGAGGATTACCTAAAATGGAAAATGACAACACCTTGGTAAAAATAGTGGAAAGTAAAAAAAAAACAAAAAACTGTCTGATTAGTTGGGTGTGCCTACCTCACATTCAGGCATCCCGATGAAGTGGCAGGCCTGGAAGGCAGAAACAGCCTGAGTGAGGGCTGAAGGATCAGCCAAACCTGGAAGATAAGAAGCAGGCAGAAGTTAAAAAATCTATTTATTAATTCAACTCTATTTACTGAGCAGTTGTTATATAGGGTAAAGCAACATGCTTTATATAAGTGAAAATCAGAAACACAGACTTAAAACACAAGAGACACATTATAATGGCTGAACTAAGTAAACTGAAACATGAAACAAATGGTAATAATAATAATGCTGCAACTAATGATTATTTTGCAAAACGATTAATCTGCCAATAAGTTTTCCAATTAAACAATTAATAATCAGATAGCAAAAGGTTCCTTAAAGACTTTTTTACTAATTTAAACCAGGTGAAACTCACTTTTCCACAATATGCTCTATATCCAGAGGAGAAATAAATAATATTGACAAACGAAAAAAAATTTTATTTTATTTTTTACATTTTTATAAAATTAAAACATTTTTTAATATTAAATGCAAACTCTTTACATATATATATATATACCGTAAATTCTCTA
>NW_015150730.1:652907-662239 GCF_000732505.1 Cyprinodon variegatus
GTCTGCTCTCTCCTCAATGTTACAGACTGCAGCTTTAAACAAAGGGTTGAATGTAAAGTCTGGAAATAGAAATGTTCTATACATCATACTGTGACCAAAAAAAATTTAAGAATCAAAAATCTATATTTCCCTAAACCATGTGAGAATGCTGCACTGGGTTATTAACACACAATCCTTCAAATAAACACAGTGTGCGGGTCTAAGGATGAGGTATGCAGGTCAGGAGTTTTAATTTGTGAAGTTTTCTCAAGAATTAAAAACGTTATCACAAGAACAAACAAATATATGAATAAAACAAGACAAGAAGAATTTGGATTGTTATTTATTTAGCAGGCAAATAAAATAGATGCCATGACACAACCTTGACGATAAAAGGAAAAAGAAAAGACAATAAAACCTTAATTGTAAAATGTGGCTTATTGTGATATTAAAGACTCCACCCAGAAGCAACACAATTTATATTATTTCTAAAAGAGTTAGGAATCACATTGAGTGATTTTTACAGTATTAAAAGGTACAAACTAAACTAAATGAAATCAAAGTTATTTCTATAAATAGCTTGACCTACCTACGTCCTCACTGGCGAAGCGGACCAGCCTGCGGGCCACATAGAGCGGATCCTCCCCACCCTCCAGCATGCGGCCCAGCCAGTAGAGGGAGGCGTTCTCATGGGAGCCTCTCATGGACTTATGCAAAGCAGAGATGCAGTTGTAATGCTCCTCACCTTTGTATGAAATGCACCCACATATTAACACGTTAACACAAATTTCCTCACCCTGTGATGCAGCAAGTTTTTTGGACAGCTGAACACCAGAAGGTCAACACAGAGGACAAAACGTCTGATGACAGCGAGTATGTGAATGACTGGAGAGGGAGCATTTACATTCTGTGGATCTTTCAAACCTAATCTAATAATAAATGGTACGACAGAAGTTATGACAACTAAGCGGATAAAGGGAACAAGTGATCTCTGCATTAGTTAGCTGCCACAGCTATGAAGCTAACAATCGCACTGAATAGAAAAAGTAAGACTCAGTAACTGTGATATAATTAGATTTGTAAAAAGTTGTTAAGGTGTTTCTAACCGTGAATTAAAATGTTAGTATTTGGTACAAGAAAATTAAACAAAAAAAAAATATTGTCTAAAAGTTAATAGCACTGGCAGATTTAGATTTATGACAATACCTTTTTCAGGTAAAGTTTTTTTTCTGATATGAAATGAAAGATCTCTTAAAAGATACCAAAAATGAATTAAAATGTCTTAACTTTACCTGTAGCTGTTTATATAAAAAGCATTTAAATATAGCATTTGAAAAAAAAAAAGATACCCTTGTGTAAAATCTTTACTGATGTTAAAGCAACCAACGCTTTTTTTGGTTTCCAGCAACCTCTTGGAATGTTTCCATGGTTATTTAGATGATTCATCTTTTAGGTTGAAGGACCTCCTGCTATTCTTTACTTCCCTCTTAAGGTTAACTTTCAGAATAAAGGTAGCTGCATTACTAACCATAGGTTGAAGGTCAATCCTTTTTTTGTGACCAACTTCCATTTCTTTTATTTTTTTATTTGATGTGATGTCTTGAATAGAAGTTAAATTAACTTAACTGCCCTATAGAAAAAACTTATATTGTTTTTATCAATTTTCTTTCATTAATTTGTTATCTAAATCAAATAGATTTCATCTATTAAATAGATTCAATAGATTTTGATAAAGCTATAAAAGAGCAAAATATGCTCGATATATTTAATATCTCTGAATCATAAAACATAAAATATATTATACAATGCATTTTATAACAGTTTAAATAGATTTTGTTCTAGGTCCACAATGAAAAACCTAACAACTCTTTATTCAGAAAACGCTTTTCCGAGTTTTTATCAGTTAACATTGCTAAAATAAGCAGGTAGAAGCTCACCGGCTTTATCATAGAGGATATGGGATCTCTGGAGACCCTCCTTAATATGCTCCTCCGTCACCACAATCTGTTGAGTAAATCCCTCCTTTGTTGACTGGTTTGGTCGCAGTGAGTTAATCTGAGCCTGAACAGCCAGCTGCAGACTGTTGAGTCCAGTCCTTGCATCTCCGTCACACAGGTAAGCTATGGTGTCCAAAGCTTTCTGTTCGATGTATATAGTTGGTCTGAAGGAAGAATGCAGAAGACATGGAATAAGACATCAGGTTATTATTATCTCTGGATCTGGAATGTATTACAATGTATAGAATGTATTATTATTAAAAAACTCATGTTAAAATGACATTTATTTTACATTTTTTACTTTTTCAGGCTTAAAGCTCCAAACATTACTTGTGTAAAGATGTTTCAGCTGCTAGAAAAGCAATTTCAGGAACAGTTTCAATTATAACCATTAGGCTAATATCTTAAAAAAAAAAACAAAAAAAAACACTAAGCTAATTGCTAATAAATACAGGCAGTCTGAGTCTTACAAATCTGATGTGGAGCGGATCTTTAAATGAGACCAGAACAGTACTCGTCATCTCTGAATGACTTATAATCAGACTAATGTTGAAAAACTGATGCGTTCAGTTGCAGTCTGATTATTGATAATCTGCATGTCCTGAATCGGCTTAATAGCGATGAAAAGAAATGTTTCTAATGTTGGTCTCACAATGACTACGACGCGGCTGCTGTGGACCTGTGGCTTGAAGGTTGCAGGGAATCCAAATCATTAAATAAATCAATGTAAGTGCTCACATCAGCCACAGTGCAGTGCGGATGTTGTTACCAAGACCGTGCCAATCAAGGAAGCGATTTCACAGGAAAGACATTTGGCCGGATGCCGTAACTGTCTCTGTATCAAGCTCCGAAATTTTACAAGTCAAATATGAAAAGTCGGGGGTCAGACAAGAAAACGGTACGGTGAATTTTAGAATAAAATTAAACCACCTTCAGCTAACTTAAATAGTCAGAAAAAAAAAAGAAATACAGGGAAATAAAGGAGCTATTGGAGGATGGATAGGGATATTCATGCACACAGACAACAAGAGATCAGTGTGAGCGACTTTTTGCGAGCGCCTGCACCACAGCGTGTTCAGAGAAAGCCCAGGCTGTTCCCCACAACACTGCAGTGACAGAGAGCAGGTTAAAATAGTTTAGTAGAATTTGCATGCCAATATGGCAAGTTGGATGGGCTTTCACTAACCTTGATGCCACATAAGATATGGAATTTAGTTGCAATTGAACAATACAGGCAGAAGCCAATATCAATTATTTTTGACATTTTTTAGGGCTTTTTAAGCCCGTTTCCTGAAGCAGATCGTTTTTTTCCTTTCTCCATGTCATTGACACAAAGATAACATCACACAAGTCACATCTACAACACCAAATAAAGCATTTACATGATTTAAAGGAATGACTGCTAAATTAAAGAAATTAATCGGGATCACACGCAAATAAAAAAGAAAATGGGTATATGAGCAAAGTTTTGCTTACTTTTTATAAGCATGTGTTCTACGATTGGCCCTCATGCAAATATAGATATTTAAAATATATTTCAATAAGGAGAAATTCAAGAAAAAAAGACTAATGACTCGTCTTTATCATAAATGAACATATGTTACACAGAAGAAGTGAGTGTAATAGAGCACTTACTCATTGCTGTTGCTCTGCTCTCTAGAAAAAGAATCTGTTGAACCTTGTCCCCAGACTTGGATCCCAAGTGCAGCCAGAGCTCTGTTCAAAATGGAGCCCATTGCCTCAACTGAGAGCTTCTCCAGTACCAGCACCCGGCACCTGCTCAGCAAGGCAGCATTTACCTGGAAGGATGGGTTCTCAGTGGTCGCTCCAATCAGAGTGACCGTACCGCACTCTACATGGGGCAGGAAGGTGTCCTTGGGATGCAAACAAAATGGTAAAAAGAACAACTTCACTGATGTGAAAATACTAGTCTTCATCAACTGAACAGAGAGCAATTTTATTCCTTTAACTTTTTAAAACCGCAAACATTAAACAAAGCTTTACAATTACATGATTAACCTCTTAATATCCACCTCTATTTGGGAAATTCTCACCTATTTTGCATACCCAAATGGAAAAGCAAATAACTTAGGAACTGTGAGCCCAAATTGCATGTTTGATACATCATTTGAGATCTAAAACCTTCTAGTTTCTCAATATATACATTAAAATTGGGTGAGTAAAACACCCAACCTGCATCAAGCCCAAGCTGCATCAGTTAAAACAAGACACAAAGTTGTTTTTTTGTTTCATTCTCGAAAATAATAGGTCTTTTTTGAACAGCAGTTATAAAGACATGCTTGCTTGTTGTGGCTGCTTTGTCATGGTGCATTATGACATGCTGCTATATCTGTGTTAATTGTGCTTTGGTGCTCACTATGTCCATAAAATGAAGTAGGTGGTTAAATTGTGGAGAATCTAAGCTGTCCAACAATGTCTAACATTTCTATATTGGTAAACATTTTGCCAGTGTAATTTTTATTCATTCTGAGTTATTATTTGTAAACGCTTTAAAACGATGGGTTTTAAGAGGTTAAATGCATGTTTTTCTTGAGCTACTACTGCTGCATAGTATCCCAGCCACACAGCTTAGTAACTGCTCTGAACAGAAAAAGAAAAACATGCGTTGAAGATGCAGCAGTAATTCGAAAATTGTTTTTAGAAAAAATGTTTCATAGACAAACATAACTGAAAGTCAGGAAACCCTTGAAGGTCCTCCTCAACATGAAATCACTACAGAGGAAGAAATCCAAGCCTGATTAGATCAAATGTTACAAAGTAAAGTGACTTATTTTTATTTTTCGAGGGAAGAGGGGATCAGACAAATAAAATGGTCTACCCAATTTTGCCCTAAATGAAGTTACAGCTCAGGAGGAAACTAAGAGTCAGGGAATCTTTGAAGATCCTGAAGATGAAATCACAACAGTGGAAGAACTGGGAAGCAATTTAAATGAAATACTAGATGGCAGAGATGATTTCCTCCAGAGGAGAGGACCGTAAAATAGATTGAAACGTTAATTCAACTGTACACTTTTACAAGCTCTCCAACTTGGTTGGATGAATGCCGAAACTTTATATCCCAGTATCCTGTAGAAGTTGTTGGGCAGCTCTATTATGTGCCAGCCTTTGCACCATTCATACACATATTTTCCCACAGAAGAAATCTCCCAAGTTCTAATAAAATGTTTTGAAAAGGTCATTCTCTTCGGGTCCCATATCTTTTTCATAGTCTATTTTGTACGGGTTAAATGATCCAGATGGTATTGACACTTGTTGTCTACACAGCTTTGTCATGTGAAAGATGTCAGAAAGCTTTGCTTAAAATTCAGGAAGTTTGTCCCATCATTCCCCAACCATAAGCTGTGGAAAATGCCAGTATTATTTCTCTTCTTAACCGTCGGGTTGCATAGTGTCCCCAAGAGTATTGTGACATTTGCTACTCCATCTGGAAAAGAAAACAGTTTCTCAACCACACTGATGTGATTGCCTGTGATCTCTAAACCAGTCAGGGGAATGTAACATCCAGTAATTCCTACTCCAGCCATCGACATTCCTGTTAAAAATCCAACCCAGTTGAACCATCTGTCTTCTGTCATTTGTCGAAGAAGGAATTTAGTGATGGGGTCAAAACTACTTGAAACAAGAAACCTACAACCCTCAAAGCGCAGACAATTAGATCTTGGGGAAATACTAAATAATTAAGTCATACAGTCTATAAATAGATAATGGAAACAAACAAGCAAACTTTGTTTTGAAACTGAAGACATAAAGATGCAAAGCACTTCAAACATGAGAAGCAGGCTGAATAAGACTGACTGCTGCCACTAAAAAAGACAAAGAAATTGTTAATTATGATGCATCTATGTACTTTTGAAAGTTTACCAACCACTTTAAAAACTGTTGGATGAATACTGCAATGCAGGGCATTCTGAACCTGAGCGTCGGCAAAACATTTACCAGTCAGCATCCTGACATTTATGGAGCTCTATCAGTAACTCCATTATTTGCCAGTCCTCTCCTAACATCCATATGTAATTTCCAGGGAAATTACATATTACATAAACTTCAATGAAGAAATCTACAGTCCTAGAAAAAACATTAAAAATTACATAAAGAAAAATATCAAATACTAATAAGAACAAATAAAAAAAAAGTTATATTTCCTATAGTAAACAAATAAAAACTGAAAAACGACAACAACAAAAAAAAGTTAATGTAATATGGCTTTTTGTTTTTTTTCTTCTAAAAGAGGCTTTAAAACAAAAAGAAATCAAAAACTAAAAATAAGAAATTATGCTGTTTTTAAAGTGAAAAATAGCACAATAAAAAAAAAACACAAGAAAATTATTATTCAATTTTTTCTTCAAGGAATTATCTTCTGTGGATTAACCATTTCTGACATTTTCTCTCATGCAATTATGTGACTAACACATAGCCTTTGGGTTTTTATTTTTTAAGAAAAGGGCAAAAAAAAAAAGCCTTACATAATGTAAATGGAATAATTCTATGTGTATGCTGAAATGAAATAAGTAAAATCAAATAACTAAACATCTCTGATAAAGCAGTGCCTTTTCTGCTCCAATACACTACCTGCTGTGATTTATTAAAGCGGTGAATTTCATCAATGAAGAGGATCGTCTTCCTCTTGCACAGTTTGAGCTCATTCTGCGCCTGCTTGATCACCTCTCGCACTTCGTTGGTGGATGTACTGGTGGCGGACAGTGTGACAAAACGGGCAGTCCCTTTCTTTTTACTTGTGCTGGCAATGATGTGGGCTAGGGTTGTCTGAAGAAAACAGTCATTAAGAAAGAAAATGAGGACAGAGCACAAGAGTAAAGCTGTGGAAAATTTAAAACATTCCGATACTGTCAGGTAGTGGGAATTTAATTTAGTTCTAAACATTTAATTACATTTAAACATGTCAATTAATAACAATCTAATTGGAAATTACCATGGTTTGATTTCAAGTTTTTAACCATTGAGGCAAAAAATATTTGATAAAGTGTCTTAGTGAAATGGCAGAGACACTTATTTCATAATAAAAGATTTGATTTGGATTTACCAACCTATTTTTCTGAATATTAAAATCAAAATGTAAGTTTCTGCCATAGCTCATCGTATTAACTAGACTGCTGAAAATATTTTATGCAGATGCAGAGATGGTGATGTAAGACATAGCAAAAACATCTAAATTGCAGCACAGCCTTTCTGCCTTAAGCTACGGTACTAAAACATTAAAGTGTAGATTAAATCAAGCACATAATATATGGACTCATTGGAAATTTTATTCCATTATCAACATTTTTAAATTCACCTGCTTAACGATTCCAAAGAAAGTCAGTTGCAATTTGTTGTATGCGATTAGATCTGGACAACTATGAGGAAAATATCCTATCGTGTTTTGAATAATAATCCACATTGCCTCCTCTTTCTTTCCTGTCATTATTGTTTGCCCAAATCTTTACCAGCTTTATCACATCTAGTGCTATAATTATTATCCAAAGAGGGCATGGCTGCAGGTTTTGTAGCTTGCTGAAGTGTTTATATGCAGAGCCTGGGCATGTGGCAATTAATGGTTAGAAATATTCTATGAATTGCTTTCAAGTAGCCTTATGCAAGGCTACTTGAAAGCAGACCAATATATTGATCATGCAATGAATTTACAAGCTGAATTGATTGACAACATATCAGCAGAGGTGCACATTTTACCATTGTCATTACTTACACTTATTAGTAATTATTCTGCATAAAATTGATATTTACAAGTACTAATATCTACATATATTGATCATTTAATATGTTTTTATTAAACCTGCAGAAACACATAAAACACAAAATCTATTTCTGAAAAGAGCATGAATTCTGTATTTATAATCTTTAATGTTAGTATATTAATGTGCATAACTAACCAGTGTTTCTGTTAATATATCAAAATTAAAATGTTTTGCTACCATCTGTATTAGAGGGAAATAAATGGTAGGGGTGGCCAATGATTGGCTAAGGGTGGCCATGCCCCCCCATCTAGTTCCGCCCCTGCATATTAGGTGATCAAATAGCTAATTAATAGAGATAAAGGTGATGGCAGCTTTTCCCATCTTCTTCTAAGGCAGTGGTTTAATTAATGAAAAGTCAGGATTAAATGATGACTAGTTTAGTACATGCATCCTCTCATCATCTGCACACCTTTCCACATCCTGGAGGCCCCCAGAGAATCAGAGAAGGGATCTCCTGAGAGTCCAAAAGCGATCTGATGAGCGTGTTCTGGCCGACCACTTTGTTCTGGCCAAAGTAATCCTCCAGTGTTTTCGGTCTCAGAACTTCCGCCAAAGGTTTGTTTAATGAGGACAGGTTAATGATCTTCTCTGTGTCACCGTTTAAAACAGATGGACCCTCTGTAGCCGCGATTCCCGACCGAGGCTCCGTCAGTGCGCGTTTAGTCCCCTTATTGACAGCAGTAGACACGGGACTTCTGTCGGCCTGAACGTCAGGTTTCCCCTTATTGGTCTTAAAAAGAGCGAACATCGAGGAGGAGTTAGTCCCAGCCATGGTGGAGGGAGAGGAGGAAACAGGATCCGAAATGCGCGGTTTCTTCAGAGGAGGGCCGCCCTCCTCAGACAGCCTGCTGCCAGCAGCGCTGCTCAACAAACATGCGTCCAGATGCTCATTTATTGTCTCACATGTAAAGCCTTTCAAGCAAATAGGACATTGAACGGATTCCGAAACTGTTCGGTCCGCCATGTTGGTTCCCGCGAGTTATTGACCCAGAGTCACGTGACCAAAACAAAAACTCTGGGTTCCTTCCTTGAAGTCAGATGAGAGGTGTGGGAGGAGTACGGAAATCTCAGAATCTCAGGGCCACTGAAAAAATTTAAAAAGTTAACAGATTTTTTATTTTTTATTTTATTTCAGTATATTATGAGAAAAAAAGTCACAATTCTGACTTTTTTTTCTCAGAATTCTAACTTTAATCTCACAATTCTGACTGAATTCAAACAGTTTACAAACGTGTTAGCATCAAACCTTAACCATGTCTGTTTTAGAGACTAGCTCTCTTGTTTTAATCACCTTCTGCTCTTCCATTAATGAAATAGCATCACCAGGCACCCCTCTGGCACGTAAAAGTTGCCTAATTCCAAAATGTTCCACCAGTGTGTTACTGCCCCTCTCAAACAACGTACATCTTTGTCAGTGAAGCTGAGTGCTTCCACATCTCTTCCTTCATGGTGCCCAGGGGCGGATCCAGGATTTTTCAAAGGGGGGTGCGCACCTAAGGGTCATGGGGTCACGGGGTCAAGGGTCACAGGTCAAGACAATGTGAGGCTAAAAGACCAAAGAATACCATCTTCACTCTTTCAC
>NW_015150730.1:662393-664151 GCF_000732505.1 Cyprinodon variegatus
AAAGTCAGAATTCTGAGATTAAAGTCAGAATTCTTGGATTAAAGTCAGAATTCTGAGATTGAAGTAAGAATCCTGCGATTAAAGTCAGAATTCTGAGGAAAAAAAGTCAGAATTCTGAGATTAAATTCAGAATTCTGAGAAAAAAAAAAAAAAATCAAAATTCTGAAATTAAAGTCAGAATTCTGTGAAAAAAATCAGAAGTCTGAGATTAAAGTCAGAATTCTGACTTTTTTCCCCCATATTGCTGAAATACAATTTAAAAATCAGTACACTTCAGTTGCCCTTATCCACTTGCGTATCACCGAAATGAGAAATGCCTTTCTCAGAAGAACTTCTTTTCTCATTTTTTTTTCTGATTACATAGATTTCCGTTACTCTAATAAAAAAATAAAAAATCTCATATCTTATAATTATGAGATAGCTAATAATCATGAGTCAGCATCTCATAATAATGAATTACAATCTTTTAATAATGAGGTTACTAAGTCATAATATTAAGATACTTTTTTAAAATTATAAGCAGGGGGACTCATGGCAGAGTTAGATGTAACCTTTGTATGACAGAAAACCTTTGGGTCAAAGGAGGATGGGATGTCTGACAGGGGCAGGAGAGAAAAATGCTGAGGTTGATCCTCTTTCTGCTTGAAGCCTGTGGTCTTCTTCATTCCTGACCAAACATCTCCAATATTGTCCTGCTGCCACTTGCTTTACGGACACTCTCTGTATGCCTCTTTCCTTTATTTAATCTTAAATTGGTTCTGTATAGCCTACTCCTTATCAGTCACTGTCTCCCTTTCTAAAAGACTAATTTCTTATTGGTTAACAGTTCCTTTAGATCACTCTTGATTCAGGGTGTATTATTGGGGAAGCATTTCATTGTTGTGGTGGGAATGATTTTATGTACCCAGAAGTTAATGTAGTCAATCACACACTCAGTAATTACAAGTTCTCTCCATAGAAAGCTGACAGTACATTCCAGTCTGTAGCCTCAAAACAGCCTTGCACGGCTTCCTTAGTTTCCCTTAAACATCTTCTAAAACTGTTCTTCTTATTGCAGGTTGTCGCTTATAAAGGGGCTTATACTTTCAGCAGAGAAAAAAAAAACTGTGATCCAATTTCTTCAGACGTCTGACTTTAGAGGGGTACACAGTCAATTTTGCAGTGATAAAGTAAAACTTAAAGAGTGCATTTGGTCCCACTTGGAAATAGTGTTAAATTAGAAGTCTACGTAATGTATATCTTACTCCAGTTGTTGTTGTAATAACTCTAAAAGAGTCACTGTACTTTGACACTGCACATTTAACACTGTAGGCCCTTCATTTGCATACAACATATCATAAGTTTTGTTTTCTCTTGTATAGCAGCCGACAAATATTTGGATCATTGGTGTAGCAGGGAGAGAGGTTTGATTACCTGTTATTGTCATAAATGCATTTGGCTGTTGCTTCTGTAGCTTAGCAACATTGTGATAGATAACACTGCTTGCAGAGCCACCAACAGTGTCTGCTCATGTAGTTAGAAAGCCTCGCAGAGGGAGGCAGGTGATGGAGATATGGTCCTGTATCCATGTTTTAGTAAAAAAAGAACTGCATTGGTGATGTTCTGGCGGGGACCTTAGTAGTTCTTCTAACTTGTTTCCTATGGATTTCGCATGGAGTTTGCATGTTCTCCCTTGGCATGCATGGTTTCTCTCTGGATACTCTGGCCAGACATGGGCAATGTGGAGTCAAAAAGTCATCTCCATGTCATGTATTTGTT
>NW_015150730.1:664560-666598 GCF_000732505.1 Cyprinodon variegatus
GAAAATGGATGGATGGGTAACTTTTTTGCTAAACAGCAACATAAACTGAATCTGTCAGGCAAAATCTAACAACCACTCAGCAAAAAGGAACAGATTTGGACAGTTTTAAAAAGTGCAAAAAAGCGTTTCATACTAATTAATGGCTTTTGAGATGTCCATCTTAAAAGACTCATAAAAAGTCAAAAACATCAAGGAATACTGTGAAATAAAAACTGAAATACTGTAAAACAGATTCACTGGGAATAACAAAGCAAACTAAAAGTAAAACTGTTTTTTTTTCTTCAAAGCATCTTTAAGCAACCAGAGAGCAAAGTCCACCTAAATATATACCCATTGTTTTAAATTGGCAGAGACGGTGGTAAACTTTCCATTCAATCTGTCACTGCCACTCAGTGATCACATGTATTCTTGAAACGAGTCTCTGCTGTAGATCATTATGGTAAGTCGTGGAAAATTCTTTAAGATTTGACCTAGAGGTTTATTTCGATTTTTACATTTTTTAATCACTCAATACTCAGATCCATTATTCTACAAAAATCTAAAATAATTTAAACTGTTACTGTTTGACATTTGCAGAAGTGCTGAAATGGTGAAAGCTGATTGTTCATTGTATCTCCAGCTGTTTGTGATGACAAGGAGATAACAACTGGAATTCTTTTATTTTTCACATACATTGCTCAGTTGCTTTTAGATTTTAGTTCATAGCTTCTAAGAGCAGATAGAGCATAACATTTACAGACTAATATAGTGACTGTGGACGGTGGGAGAAACAGCTTGGTTCTACAGCACTCTTTGGTGACACCTGTCACTCCTTTGTAACAAGGACACGCCGACCGTCACGCAAAGTGTCAATTGAAGTGGCTGGTTGAATTAATAGAGGCTGAGGAGGATAATCTAGTCCTTAGTTCTGGGTGTTCCTTACACTAAGGAGGTCCTGACATCTCTTGAGGCTCATCTTCCAAACCTCCAAGGGACCCTTTTTGAGATAAAGATAGAAGGTAAAGCAAGGCTGTAGAGATAGGATGAGTGATAGACTGAAAGTCATGAAGAATTTAGTCTCAGTGACAGACATTTGGCTAGTCAACAGCATGTGTCTGGTCGTTTCATACCTCTGGAGCAGGCTGTGTGATTTACTCTGCTACAGGAAGACCCAGAGAGCATTTGCCAACCAGGTATTTAAAGCTCTCTTTTGACGTAGAACAATGTTTAACACTAATAAAGGAAATCTAACAATTAAATGTAATCAGGATATTAAACAAGCATGGGTGCTGCTGACATTGATACCTTTCTATGATTTATTCTTTTTTAATTTAAATTTCTTATCATCATTGATAATGTTCATAGGACTGCAGTTGTTCTGCTTGAATTAATTCCTATAAATATAATATAGCCTTTGATAACAGTAACTTTGTGTTTGAGACTGCCGTGCAGAATATCGTCAGGGTTTGTTGTGCTTAAAATTATTGAAGAGAACTTATGAAAAAAAAGTCTCAACTCTTGTTGTTGCCTTCTTTTGATCTGGTATGATCTGTGTCAGGTGACATTGCTGCAAACAATATTGCTGCAAAAAATAATTGGAGAAAACATTTCTCTATTGAGGACCAAAAACTCCAAGATATCAATATGTGGACTTTAAATGTAATGTAAATACATGAAGTAATTGCATGTACTGATACTTCCTTATATGTGGAAATGATTAGGCAATCTATATACTGAAAATTGTTTAATTATTTCTCGGACATGATTTTGTATTATCTGTCAGTCTTGTTCATGGTTCTCTTTGGGCAGGAACAATTCAAGTGAATAGATTGGAGCAGAGCTTCTGTGCTGGTTAAAAAATAATTTGCTTGATAATATGAAATATAACCAAAAAAGAGCTATACCACTTTCATCAGATGGAGATCTTCCTTCAGATCCAGCCTTGTTTACTAAGAAGTGTGTCCTGATATGATATTAGCCAAACAACTAAGGTTTGGTTCAAACTGTATATATATATATATATATATATATATATATATATATATATATATATATATAT
>NW_015150730.1:666873-668232 GCF_000732505.1 Cyprinodon variegatus
GTAATATCTTCGATCAAGGATTTTCTAACATCCCACAAAACAAAATAAGTAATAAAAGCATGTATGATTTGTGCTGATATTGTATCGGGTCAATATTGGTATTGGTCTGTTCTCCAAGCTGCAATATCCGTATTACTTCAGAAATTAAACAACCCTACTAACAATGTCAGACCTTCCTTCCAAAAAACATCATGACCCTCATGATTATTTATGATTTTTTTTTTCTGAAAGTAGCAGTAGAGCAGTAGAATTATTAGATATTGTTCTTACTGTTTGTCTGTAACACAATTCATTATTATACAAAATTAAATTTTTGACAACGGTCTGGTGTGAAGACAAATATTTTGTCTGCTTTTTTGGCCAATGACAAGGTTCCACATGTTCACTCAAGCCAAGACCTACAGGTTAATTTTTTTTAAATTAATATCAAGTACTCCAAAGTTCCTAGAAACAGGATTTTTGTTTTCAAAAGTAAAAGACAATCAGAGGGTTCCATATATTTATGGTTGGAAAAAAATATGCAAATATTTCACATTCATTTAATGTGATCATTACAATATTTTTTATTGTATTTGATGCGTTATTTATTGTTTGGGTTGTGTCAGCTTTGGCCCTATTATGTTCACATCAATCATTTTATGTACACTGAATGTTAAATAAAAATTTATATTATGGATCTACAGATAAAAACGTAGCCTTTTTGCTCAGGGTTTAAACAAATTTCACACTTAGTATGCACTTCTTACCAAAAGACATACTAACTTCTAGAATATTTTATTATATTATGTAAACTGTGTATATGTTCTATTTCAATGTATTTCAATTTCAATTAATTTAAAGATTATCATTTTCATACCCAAATCATGTATCACTATAAAAAATATTTACCATTACACCGATATAATATTTACACCCATCCTCTGGTTTATTGTGGCTGATGGGTGCAAATGCTGTTTAAATACATTATTTCACAGCAAAATTTATAGGTCCTACAAACTAAAAAAACATACAAGCAACTATAGAAATAGACTAGCAAACACAAAACTAACACTAAAACACAGACAAAAGAAAAATGCTGAAAAATGTCAACTAATGTACTGAATCTAGATTTAGTTCATCTGCCCAAATAATGGTTTCCTGGGATTTGCTAATTTCCATCCCTTTCCAACCCTGAAGCTCTAGTTTATACAGGATCACAAAGATTATCAGTCAAATGCACTTAGGAACCTATTTAATTAGAGTATTATGAGAGGCCTACAACTCCTAAAAAAGAACAAAAACTCCTAACAAGTACCAATTAAGGTCTACCTGTGACAAGAATTTGCTGTATTCTCCATAATTCTGGAGTGTTATTTTGGC
>NW_015150730.1:668562-686242 GCF_000732505.1 Cyprinodon variegatus
ATGACAAAACCTTCAGCTTCAAATATCAGTGTTTGATTGATAAATTACACTCCAACCCCTTTGCATTAAAGTATTTAATAGGAAACCTGCGTAAATTTATCTGTACATAGCAATGTCTTCTGCAGCTATGGGTCCTTTCATTTACACACCCTCTTATTAGGTAAACATTAAGTTAATGTCAGCACATGATGAATTATTGTGGCAGCAGCTACACTTCTTTGGGAAACTTGTAATCAGTGGTGTTATTGTTTGTTAGTTAATGCTGAGGCAAAAAAAGCACAGCACATAAAACATGACATTATTGGTGGTTATGATCAGGTAGCAGTCTCACTGTTGTTCTGCAAGTCCCTAGCGACCCCTTGTGGCAGGTCATCTTTTTTTTTTTTGGCACAAGTGACACTGGTTTTGCTACCATCTAGTGGTTTTTGGGGTTTGATGTCTTTCTGTTTAAAAAGAATTATGAAGGGACCTAAAACCACAGAGGTGTCTTTTGAAATCAGAAGCTCCTGATATTATTTTACTTATTCTATTAATCGCTTTTGATTTTGTTAATGCTATTAGATGTAAACACCCTGTAGTTAAAACACCAATAACCCAGAGACAGATCTCCCCAAAGGTAAATAAATACTCACTGCTATGTATCCATGCTGCCTTTAAATACACATGCCTTGTAGTTTTCTTTAATACTACCATGGTTTGCCACTGAGGCTGATTGAAGCCCTCTCACCCTCTCTTATTTCCATTCCTCTGTTGGCATTCAGAAGATCCACCAATGATATTTGCTGCGGGAGAGCCACAACTATGTAACCAAGCCTTCTCTCCCTTCTCATGCTGACTTTGACACCCTTTGTGGCATTTTCAGGATAAAGCTCCTCCTAAATTTTCCCTCCCGGCAACAGCGCTCTAGTAATAGTGAGTCTAGTAAACTGTTACACAGTGGCTATACCTGAATTAGATGTCACTGAAAAAGAAAGACATTTTTTTCATGACATTCATTAGAAATAAAACATTGATATGATATTTAAGTAACCTCTGGTGATGTCGATAAAGAATGATAAAAATGTAGGAGCTTGCTTTTAAAGTCTTATGGCTATACACTACTTTCAGTCTAAAAAAAAAAACATAATTTCAGGTCTAACTGTTTTTTCAAGACCACAAAATGGGTCTTCCCATAATGTATCAAAAATAATCCTATATCTGAACAAGTGCATTTTAATGACTTAGAAAATCATCAAAAATGTACAGAAAATAAAACTTAGATTCATTTTAGAATAGCTGCATATCTGTGTTGAAGCTATGGTCTGACTCCAGCTGAGGGGCACACCTTGTAGTTCATCCTCAATTTTTTTATTAGGATTTTCTTCAAAACCCTTAAAGGCTACATTTGGTAATGCACTTTTTTAAAAATCGTACTAATTCCATTGACTTCTTTCCATAATGATGCTGTCTGAAGGATCAGCATTCTTACCTATAGGTGTTAAAATTCTAAGGTAATGTTTCACTGCTTTTTCTCTTGTCTGTGCATATCATAACCATTAATATTCAGGAATTTTATAGCATGTACAAATATCTTATAAGATCAATTTTGCAATCAGAGTTAACCAAAAGGGTTTAGCAGACAAATTAAAGAATATATAAGCTGTTATTATTTCAACAAACAATTATTACACTCAGATTTATGCCTTAACTTGTCTTTGTTTGCACAATTCTTATATAAAAAAAAAACATGTCTGTCAGGGTTTTTATTGAATAATAAAACAAAAAGCAAGCACAAAACATTGTTTTCAGAAGCAAAGAGAGAACCAGAGATCAAAGTGAAAAAAACTCTGGGGACTCTTGTCAAACTTCAGGCCAGAGAGGTTGGATTTCATATCTGCAGCACAAACATTTCAATCCCCCAAAGTTTCCTAGGGAAAGTGTATCTAGAGCCAGAGAGCAGTGAGAAGTGTGAGTGGAGACATAAGCAGAGGTGGCTGGACAGTAACCAGACCGCACATGTCGCCCCTGCGCTCCCCAGGACATTGTGTTCTCTGCCAGGGAGGTGCTGCTCCATTTTTAACAGCTGGCCTTGTGTCGTTGCCAAACAAATGCCCTGACGTGGGTCATGAAAATCTCAGTATTACAAATATGATTAAAAATAAAATATGTTGATGCTAAACTGAAACTGTAGCATATCCTCCATTACTGCCTCCCTTTACTGAGGGTTAAAGGGTATTTTTTGGAAGAAACATGCTTCGATAGGCTTAATTAATCTTGTATTAATATGTAATTCATTGTTAACAAAAAAGTAAGACAAAAAATAAACAGTAGGCATTCCTTCACCAAAATTGGAAAATAACTCTGCAGCATAGTACACAACCGTGGATTTCATTAACAGATGAAAATGCAAATTTCACTTTTTATTTCCTGGTAGGTATTTTAATTATCATTTTATGCATATAATTTTTTTGTGTATCACAAACAAAATAATTGACCAATTATTTGGTCAGATTCTATGTCTAGAGCAGTGTTTACATAGTTGAATGTAGCAATGTACTCTACAAAAGGAAAAAAAACTAACAGAGAAGAATATAAATAAATATTTACACAAAAAAATGCTTAATAGAAAAAAGAATAGGTATGAGACAACCAAAGTAAAATGTCACCAAAATGTAAATTTCAACCAAAAGTACTTTAAATGATTCAGCATCAAAGTCCCTGCAGCTTAAGACAATTAAAGATAACACATAAAGTTACATTAATTTCATAATCAATTAAATAGTAAAACAAAGAGCCATTTAAAAGAATATACATTCTCTTGAAATTGCAATGGAAAATAAACAAATACAAGTAATCTAGAATATGATAAACAGATTACACAAATGAAATGGAATGGAATTAAAAACAAAAGTTTAACAATTTCCCTGGCCACAATAGGAAAGAGATCCTCTGAAATGTTAAAGGATTGCCAATAATTTACTCCTTAGTTCTTAGGTTGCATTTTTAGTTGCCGTTTAAATACCATTTAGTCTATTCTTGTTTTTATAGTTTCATAACATGTTTTCATAGTTCTGTAACTAAACCAGAAGAAAAGAGAAATTTATGTATTCTGGAATTAATCATAAAAGTTTTAACTAAACATGATCATCTGATGATATAGAAACCAAAGTTTATTTACTTTTTTGATGGTAAGGCTTTGGCAGCAATAATGATGGTTTGGCTTCTCTTTCATTGTAGTGATTAAAGTATCATGTTTGCTTTCTACCATAAACTACAGAAATTAAAAGTTGTGTTTATATTGCCTTCAAATTTTGACTATATTAAGAGTCTCCTTTCTTTATCTGTATAATTCAATTAC
Organism: Cyprinodon variegatus; assembly: GCF_000732505.1. Classification (NCBI taxonomy): domain Eukaryota; kingdom Metazoa; phylum Chordata; class Actinopteri; order Cyprinodontiformes; family Cyprinodontidae; genus Cyprinodon; species Cyprinodon variegatus. The sequence goes on from NW_015150730.1 coordinate 671,900, forward strand.
ATTATATGAACTCATACTAGTAATGTGATGCATTGCTCACTGAAATACATCTTTTTAAAATACTGTTTTAATGCTTTAAAGCTTTCTCTCAGAAAGGGGGATGGAACAAAAAAACGTTTTTTCGGACCAAAAGTTTCTGTCTCTTACTAAAAAACAGGGGGAATTACCTATGCCTTCTGTCATCTGCTGGCATCTAAAGACAGGTGTGAGTGTGTCTCTCCCTGAGTGATTGATGAGTAGTTTCTGTTCCACTTGTCTCTTCTGCGTCACTGGAACATGTTCACTCTCATGTGGCCATGTTCCACGAGAGAGCAGTTTTGAATGTATAAAAACAAAAAAACCCACTGGTGTGTGATGATTTTCTAACTATCACAACATCCTAATTTGTTTCTTGAAGACACAAGAAACTATTATAGTGCCACCTTGTGGCAAATCTGAATCTGGATAGAGTCTCCTTCCTTTCCTCCTCGGCTTACCCCTCTTCATTTCTTGTAGTGCTCAAGAGCCAAGAATCGGGTGTGAGCAACTGGCATGAAAATGGTTTGGGTCATCTCATCCTAGTTTACAGTCTGTGCTTGTGTTGTCTATTTCATTCTGTTTCCCATGAGTTTTTGGGGACTTAATGAGAAAGGGGAGTTCTCAAGAAATAATTGCATATAACTGTTTATGCGGGTTAAATTAATGTGGTTTGAATAAATCATATGCATATTTTGAGCAATATGGAATATGAATCATGATTTTGTTATACAAGGTGAGTTTAAATTGATCTCTAACAGTTATCATCAGAGGATGTTTTTGTCCAAGAGTAAGTACAGCATAAATTATTTGTGTCACCCTACTCTTCTTTCAGCCTGACAGCTAAATGTCCTACAGTAGGTCAGGCTTCTTCTTCTTTCCCTTGACAGTCAGTAGATGTTACATGCAATCCAGAGATATAGAGGGAGCATGGATTGCAACATTACTCACGCTCTTATTTTGGAGAAAATCCCTGCGGCAAATATATCATAGCTTTTCAGATCTAATATTACTGGAAACTGATATGTTTGCAGAAAATCCATCTATCTGTAGTTCAATTAAAGTCGAGCTAATCTCTTTACATTTTCTTACTTGTTCGGCACAACAAGTAAAGTGTACGATGATCATTTTGACACCTACAAAGAGAGTGCGTCGAGGTGGGCTTAGCACTTAAAGCCTCTCAAATATCTCATAACTAAATGACTGCCAAGCCCCCTCCCTAAACACTTAAAGCCTGCTGACGTCGGCCAGCCATTTGCATTTAGGTCCCCCGGCTCACTCCTAATATCATATGAGGAGGAGAAGACCAGAGGGTTGACTTCATAATAGTTTAGATAGCTTGACATGTCTTATAGTTTTACAGATTAAAGGTATGTTTTGATGTGTTGATTTCTTCCTGGAATATTTTTGGGATTTCTTCTCTAGTTTTCTTTTCTTTTGTCGTAGAACTGGCAGCAATTTTGCTGAAAGCATTTTTGCCTGTTTCACGGACCTTACTTACTTACTGGTTGTACCAAATCGATGTGTTGAGGTGACTTTAGTATCACAGGAAGCTATGAGTTCCTTGGTCATAGAAGCAGTGGGAGAGTCCAGTAATGCAGGTTTTGACATCATCCAAAACCGCATTGAATCCCTGAGTGGCAAGATGGACAAACTAATCCACATACAAGAAAAGGTTCTCAGTCGACTGGACGGGATGTCTCAAGAGATTGATGATATTGAGCAGGATATGGAGCAAATCAAGGTTGATAAGGAGGAGATCCATCTGTCCCCGAAGGTGATGAACCAGACTCAGGTGATGGGGCGGGAAGTCCATGAGATCTGCCAAGAGATGAGTACTATCATGTCGGTAGTCAACCAGAGGTCCGAGCAGCAGGCTCAGAAGTTGGAGGGGATGGAGAAGCTGGTCCTTAGCATGCAGCAGGTGATCAGCTTCATTGGTGAGACAGTGAAGTGCTCAAAGGTGATGCAGATGATGTTCAAGGGCCCAGCAACTCGGAAGGTTTCCAGGCACAAAGACAGTAAAGGAAAGCAAGCAACTAAAAGGAAAGCATCCCCAGAGACAGTAACCAAGAAGCCTGACAAGGTGGGAATAACAAAAAAATTATTATTATTATTATTTGCTTTTTACGTAGGTCATTACTGTGCATCGTCAAATTCTTATTGATTTGATCAGAACTGAATTTGGGCTGTTATAGTTTAACCATTGGAGTAAGGCTATGATATTATATTATCTTGAGGGGTGCCATTTACTCATTTGTGATTTTTGTAATTTTTTTTAAGCATATTGCATACAGATCTTTGTAGGGTCTGTTTTCTCTTGGCAGAGCAAGTGAATCAATCTCACTAAAGCTGACCAGCTGTGTGGTTGCTCATTAATGGCTTGGCTTTTGTGATTATTTTGCTATATGTTAAATTAGTGTGAACAGCTCTATGCTTTTGCATGTAATAACATCTGAGATAAATTTGAAGCTTAAATAAATACATATCTTATTTAGCAAGAAAAAAACTGCTACTGTGAATTGAATATGATACATATATAAAGTCCACATTTAACTCACATTTATTGCGGCTGGCTCCTTTCCTGTTCTATGTGGCCCCGTTTGCATGAGGCACAGAGGGGTACAGCCTGGCAGCACAATTTAAGGCCCATAGAGTGAAATACGAGTGGCCTGGTTTGCAATTTTTTATTGGAACTGTGGTGTTTTTTTACCCCACTCTGCTTACCATATGTCAACAATTCATGATGAGTCGAATCCCACGGCTTCTCCCTTTTGGTTTCCCTTTCTGTCACTCACTCAAATTTCTTTGTACATGTTGTGCTTGCACTGCTAGTCTTAACACTCGATAGTGTCCTACCTAAAGCATCAAATAGCTACAACAGAGTATAAAGTAGTTATAAAAGTTCCTGGCAGTCCCTGTATGGGGGAATCTGTTGACTAGACATGTATAAGTCTTGCACACCAACCTTTATAAAACATGGAAAAAAGAATCTCATGGTATAAAAACAAAACAGTTAAAAGTCAGACATGTGGACGAAAGTGCTCTGGTCAAATGAAACCAGAATAAAAATTTTCAAACATGCAAACAACATGCATTGTGTGGCAAATAACCAATGCTGACCTGAACCTGAGCAACCCGTCATCGTAAAAACAGTGGTGTAAACATATTGCTTTGGGGACAAGTGAGCTGATCAGAGTTGACTGAAGGATGCTGAAAAGCTGCAAAAGACTTCAGGCTGTGGTGGAGGTTCATCTACCAACTGGAATAATACCCAAAACATACTGCCATAGCTGCAATATGCTGTATAGATCAAAGCATAATAATCATGTGTTAAAGGCTAGTCAAACTACAACAAAGATCAAAAAATCATTGGCAAAATTTAAAAATCTAAATTACAATCTGACTGAGACTGATACTCTTTATTTTACAAACCAGTCAGTGCAAACTTTGGTTTTTTGGGTCATGAAGCTGGTAAAGATTTTTTTTAGCAACATTTGTAAGTAAAACATAAAGGTCAGTGCCGTGCTTCTGAAGCATTTTGGAGTCAAGGTCCACAGATAAGACCCAAATTCTGGCATCAATAACAAATGATGTTTTGATATCTTATCACTAAAGGTCCTTAGGTTTCAGAAAATTAAAAGAAACAGAAACAAATATATAAATAAATAAATGATTAAATAAATTCCCATCCAGAGCTGACTCCAGTTTGCTATCTTTATTATCTATAATTAGGTGAACAGTGATGACTCTATTAAAAGGTCACTAGGTGCTGCCTGGCAGCACCAGAGTTACAAACATTTCCACACTGCTATCGCTGCCATAGCTTCAAAGGTTTTTTTCTTTCTGTTAACTAAGACAGACAAGCAAAGCAGGAAATGGATCACACAAGAGTAAAAATAATTTTTTTATTTATGTATTTTGCTTAACATTTGCATCTGCTAACTAATCGAAATACTGCTCATGTTTCAATGGATTTCCATTGTTGGCAGTGCGCAGATGGTCTTTCTGTCCTGTCCTACTTCCAGAGGTGTGAAATATTCTATATTTATTTCCTGAAACTTTGCTCCCGCACTCACTCCATTATTTTCCAGTCACGTTTCTTTACCCCACAACTGATTCTTGGAAATTGTAAATGCTAGAAACATGTTTCTAATATTTACCGCTCTCTTTTTATTTCAAACCATTGAAAAACAGGTGGGAAACCTCAAGTGAAAGATGTTTTTTTTCCATCCTAACCACAGTTTTTAGTATCATCAATTCAGCTGGGAGATTCGAAGAACAACCTGCAGTTGCTTATAATATTTTCCACAGGGGGTCAGCATCACATTCCACTGCTGAGTGTGACAAGTGATAAGCTATAAATTCACTGTCCTGCTGCTGCCTATCCATCAGCCATGAATAAGCAGAGGCTTGTCATTACATAAGCCAGTTTCTTAATGCTGACGTCCAAAAACTGTGGCTGCTATAGTCAGGATCTGTCCTCTATTTCCTTTATGTCATTCATTGAAAGTTTAATTTAGCATTTCTCTGAACAATAAACCTTCATTTGATCCTTCATTTGCTAAACTACAGGCTCAACTTTATATTTTGTTTTTATTATTTACTGATACAGTTACTGTTTTAGTTTTTGGATTCTACAGATATCTAAGATATTTTAGTATTAGTATTAAAATAGTTGTATTTTTAAAGCTTTTTGTCATGTTTTAGATCATCAATTCCATTAGAACACAGAATAGTCATGTCCCAAGTAAATACTAATTGGAGTTTTAAAATTATACCTTTTATTAATAGAAAAAAAGCTACAGTGATTAAATTGGGCCTATGTTAAAATTTGTGAGAATTTGCATATTTGAGTGTCTTTTACATTACTGTAGAGGAATTTTGGCCCACTCTTCCTTACAGAATTACATTTATTCAGGCACAATAGATAATCTTTCTCTAGCATTATGAGTCTGTAAAATGCATGTCACAGCATCTTATTTCTGATTCAAGTCTTAACTGACATAATGCCAATCATAAACCCTCATTTTGTTTATTATGTCATTAAGAAGTGGACTTTCTAATGTGCTTTGTATCATTGTCCTGCTGCATAACTGAAGAATTAAAGGTATAGTGGAGGATGTTCCAGGTGGATCATCAAAATAAGTGGTTCTCCTGATTGTCAGTCATTCTGGTTATATATATTTACGTAAGGTCGTCCTACGTGCTCGTCCACATTTTCACTTACCGGTGGTGAGTCTGACAGTGAAAAACATGCAAATCTTCTTTTGGAAAGTAAGCTTGTAGGAACGATGCAAACAGCAGCATTTAAACAGAACGTGCATGAGGAGAAATGGGCTTGTGCATGCTCTTGCAGGTTTTTTTTCCACTAGTGGCTCGTTTTGTTCAACATTAGGCCAACAGGAAAGGGGGTATGAGAGAGGAGGAGAGACATGTGGCAAAGGACCAAAGGTTGGATTCGAAACCTGGTCGGCTGCGTCAAGGACGAAGGCCGCATGGGTCGTGCGCGCTAACCATTGCGCCACCTGCATGCCCTTGCACATATGTAATAGGCGTTCCCTCTTGGGAGTGGCTACAGGGTTGTGCATGAGCATTTTGAAAAGTTTAAAAAATTTGCGAAAATCCTCTGCTATACCTTTAAGTTTAAAAATTAAAACCTAATGGCAAGGACATTTTCCTTTAAGAACTCTGGCACTAAGCAGAATTCAGCAGCCCCAAATCATTACAATATTCCTAACACCATGTCTGTTAATACTGGTCTATTTTTTGAAGTATTGTTAGTTTTAAGACAGATGTGACAAGGTACACATTTTCCAAAAAGTCATGCTTTTTCTCTTTAGCCATGGAATATTTTTTTCCAAATGTCTCAGTGATCATGTGACAAAGTCAGGGGAGGTTCTAGACGAGGGCCAACTAGTCCTGGTCCCTGTTACGACCCCTTTACTATAGACATGATACTTAATCATTTTCTTATGGTGATACTGTATGTGCTGGCACAAAAACTACAACTATTTGGTCCTTTGGATCCATTTCACTTTTTTACTTTATAATTTCACTTTTGAAATGATTTAAAAATGAAGGTATTGCAACTTTACTTATTGCAGCTTATTGAGTTTAGATCACATCATTCATCAGCTAAATAAAGGGTCTGAAACTTGCATTTCCCGGGCCATAAGTGGTTTTTGATTCAATTAATATGTAAAATAATAAACTGCATGTTTTTTTTTATTTTATTACATTAATTTTGTGCACCCATAAAGAAACACTAGCCCCATTCTTGCCCTCCTAGTAAATTTAGGCTAGCACTGCATGCGGAAAAGGCTTACTTTAACAAATAAAAGCGCTCCTTTGGGTACTCATCGATTTTGCCAACTCTTGTTCTTATTGTTTGGCCATTAAATAAAGCTAAGGCCTGCATTGCTTTAGAGGTTGTTCTCTTGTGATGCGCTGGTTAAGTCACCGATGTATTTTTTAAGTAATTCAGTGAGCCAATCACTCCTGTAAAAGGTGTTCGCCTCTTCTGTATTTTCTCTATTTATGGATTGAGGCTCCCACTTTAGTTTGCTTGAGTCTATATATATATATATATATATATATATATATATATATATATATATATATATATATATATATATATATATATATATGTATGTATAGCAATGTAGCTACTTTTATATGTGCTTTTCCTCTTTCTATTCATAAATAATAAATGCACCCCTCCTGTGTACACTGATATAACCCTACCAAGGACTTCCATCTTGTCTCTTTACTAGAAAACTACCTCTAACAAAGCCAATAAAGGGAAACAAAAGATAAATCCTGCATGTCAGCCCAGTTCTCTGCGGTACTATCACAGGATAAAGCCCCGCGGACCAAAGCATGTCCTTGCATCACGTAAATGTGGAAACCTTGTAGGTTTTTTTGTGCTTACAAATTTTTACATTGTGGCTACAAATAGACATGTGCCCTATTCTTGATGTTATGAAGATTGTAACCAAAATATCTGCATATTTTTGTTTGGACATTTAAAAAAAGAAATACAGCCAAAAATATTTTTGTAAGATTGAGAAAATAGTATTTGTTAGGGTAGAATTTGCTGAATTTTTAAAACACAAACACACCAAAAATGGAGTGAGAAACATCATAATGACAAACATTATTATTGATAATGTGCAGATATTGTCGGGGTTACAGAACTTACTATTTTATTTTTTGTTTTTGCAGGTAAAAGATCAAAAAGTCAAAGATGGGGCAGAGAAGCCATGTCTGAGCCAAAAGGGTCTGAAAGCTCAAAAGAAGATGAAGCCTCCAGATGCAGCAGGTGCTGAGATTTTTTATTATTGTAGTGGCTCTTCTTTGGTAGTTAGCATTTCTATAGACAACAATGATATTAATTTACTTGTGACTAAATATATATTTTTTAAACTAACAATCTGCTGAAATATAAACAATTTAATTAAGTTTATTTATATAGCGCTGATGCACAACATATGTCATCTCAAGGCACTTTATAGTAGTTGTATCAAATGCAGCACTGAGATCTAACAGGACAAGTACAAATACAAGTCCATTATCTCAGGCCATGAGAATATCGTTAGTGACTTTCACCAGAGCTGTTTCAGTTCTATGATGAGCTCTAAAGCCAGACTGAAACTCTTCAAAATGTTCATTATTTTGTAAGTGATCGCACACTTGTTTGGCAACTACTTTCTGAAAAAATTTAGATGAGAAACGAAGATTGGATATAAGTCTACGTATAATCGACCAAGTCATCTGGGTCAAGAGGTGGTTTCTTTCTTTTCAAAGTTAGAATAAGGAATTACCTTATCTGAGGGAGCAAACATGGAGAATACTGTGTTAATTTCTAACAGAGCTGCAAAAGTGAACTTCAAACGTGAACTCCAGAATAATTTTGTTTTTGTGCTAAGATTATAAAACTCAATTTTTATATTAACTATTCTCACTCACAAAGTGTGACTTTGATCGCACTGATAAATATAAATAATTAATTAATGGTTGTCCATAGCAGTATAGTAATATCTATATATTCAAAAAGTTATAGTTATAGTTGCTATAGTTCTATAGAGTAAGGTCATAGCATTACAGAAAAATAAATAAATCAGAAGCCCTCTACAAAAGTTTGATGTGTATAGCTCTGATTAAAATTATTGCTTACTTTTCTATGTATATAGGAGACGTTTAAATCATCTTGAGTCAACAAGAGAAATAATTTGAAGTCAGTATTTTTTATGTTTTTGTAGATAGTATTTCACCAAAGAAGCAGGCTTTGCTTCTTGAAGAAGTGCAGAAACTAAATAAAGAAAACACAGAAAAGTCTAGTTCCCTGTTCCCACCACTGGATCTGGAGGCTGGAGGAACTGTTAAAGATGAAAAACCAGAGCTTCCCTCTTGCAATCTGGTGGACTATGTGCATGAAGAAAACCAAGCTGCTGTGGCTGAGGAGCCTGAAGTTATACAGGCAACTGAGGAGCAAAAAGACGAGGAGCAGAAAGATGACAACGAGGTTGAGGATAAAGCTCAGGATAAAGCTGTATTAACAGAGATCGCTTTGGAGAAATCAGTCGAAAATAAAGCAGTAGAAGTAGAAGAACCTGCAGTTCCAGAGGAACCACTGAAAGAGGATATTACTGCTGCTGAGGCTGAAGTAGATTTACAAATCCTAGAGGAGCCAGCTTCCTATGAAAATAAAAAAGAAGACATTGCCACCAGGTAAGATTATCTATAACTTACTACTTCTTTAGTAGTTAGGAAGTTACACATTACACTATTACCAAAATGGGATATAGGATTTAATTAATTTCCTGCAAAAATTAGATTTTTTTTTTGTAAAAATCACATTGGATAAAACATAAATGCACACTTTGCTTCTCTAACAAAATATTTATCAAAAATGTATTTGATATAAATGCAAATATGAATTTATTTCAAAGAGAGATTTGTTTTGTTTGTTTTCAATATATTTAATTTGCAAATAACCTTGACCTTCCATCCATACTGATGTTGAATTTATTCCATAACTTCATTCAAGCGTATGCTGTAAAGGCCATACAAAGAAACAACTTCATATTGGGTCGTTTCATTTCTTTTTGCTTTTTGTTTTCAAAAACACTATCCAAATTGTAGTACATTAAGCTAAAGAACATTTAATTTTAAAACAAAACAAACCCTGTAATCTTTAATCCACAGTGATGACCACAAAGACATAACATCATGTGTAGAAACCGAGCAGGACCAGCTAACTGTGGCACAAGAGGAAAACAAAGATGAAAAAGAAGAGCAAAATAAAGAGGACGAGGAGGATGAACAGAGGTGTGAAGACTGGGCTATCTTCAAGGCAGATGGGGTTGCAATCCAGCTGAACCTTAAAGAAAAGCTGGAGAGGGAAAGAAAGGAGCATGTCGATGAAAATAAAATTGAAGATGATCAAGCTGAACGCTTCTTCATCGGTGAGTCACATTCTTCCAAGCTAAAGCAGAATATTCTCAGTGACAGCTCATGCTAATGTCAACTAATGCAATAAAAAAAAAAAAAAAAATGCTTTCTTGTCACTACATTTCACTTTTATTAGTGATCAGTTTATTGTAAAGTTATCATAGTGAGGATCGGATAATTAAAACAAGACATCCAAAGACTGATCTGACAGTTGACAGTATGTATAGACATATACAGTAGCTGCTGGGTTTCCCTTATGGCCAGAGTAAGACTACAAGAAAGGCTTTTTTAACATTTAAAATAGTATATCTAAAGACTTTTGGGGATATACTCAACTCTTCTCTATTAATGTTTTAATTTTGGCTTAATCTTTGTTAACTAAATAGATTCATGGTTAAAATATTTAAATCCTTTTAGAACAAAATAGGAATTATTTATTCTTCTCCTTACAGTTACTTTACATTATCATCTGGTATGGCAAACTACTGAACTTGCAAAGTAAATCTGAGCTCTGTAACCCACACCAAAGCAAGGAGGACCTTGCCATGCTGAAAGTCATCTTCCCCCTTTTTTTCAATAATGGAAATAGTAAATATGTCAAAAACAAAATGTTATAAAAATTGATTCACCTGTTTCAGAGTCAAAAAAATGACCAAGAATGTAGGGTTGGGTTATGATTAAAACAAGGTATCTCAGCACAAAAAAGACATGCCTTACATTAAGCTGAATAATGCAAAAAAAGAAAAAAGAAAATAGAAATGATGAGGAGCATTTATGATTTCTATTCTCTGACATAAATATAAACTGAAATTTACCATCAGAAGCTTTATGACAGAAGTAGATCACAATCTGATTCAGACACAATAGTACTTAAATTATTCAGTCATCAGGCTGAACATTTTTTGCACTTATTTGTCTGTCAGGATATGTTTCTATATTCAAGAAATTTTTTCATTTAATAATTCGCAAATTGGGAGTAAAATATTTCAAAATAAATAAAAAACACAGATTAAGGATAAATCACACCCAAACAAAATAAACAATTCAAATCAATTAATTTTATTTATATACTGCCAATTCACAACACATGTCATCTTAAGGCACTTTAGAGACAAATCAAACAAAGATACTTAAACATGCATCCCTATTAGTTCTAGAAACAAATATTACTGAAAGACGAGTTCAACAAGTGCCTGGAATTATCATGTTACTAAAACATATGTAGTCCATAAAGTAACAGATGATATAATGATATAAGAGCTTCTTATCTTGTATTTATCTTATTGTTATTTTTTTCCCCAAAATATCCAGGCAAGCTTTATCTGGATTCTACATTTGATGCCTAACTAAATAAAGATCAGAGAACAGCAGGGTCTTAAAATTCAGACTTGAACTTAAAGTGACTGTTTTCATGACCTCTGACCTTCATGGGCACCAGAAGGACCATATGAACTGACCCTTAACCCATTTCATTGCAGACAACAACTGCATCTGTAATGGATATTTGCAACAACACCTTGTACATGATATGTCAATTTAACTATGGTTGTATGTACGCTTTAAAAGGCCAACAGTAGCTGATTATTAGCAATACATGCATGTTAACATGTTATTTATAACATAAATATCCTTTTGCTTGCCCACTGATCCTCCTTAAGACACCACCCCACCCCCGACAGCTCCTTTCAATCATCGAATTGTGTCTGCTAAGCCGAACCAGATCAGAAACTTTTACACGATCAACTGGCAAGAAGTCCTGGGCGGGTGAGTGCACTCCTCCCTCCTCCTTCATTTTTATAAAAAAATTATAAAAAAATACTCCATACTGATTGGAATCCATAGAGAACAGATTCTTAGTTAACGTTAGCACCATCTGTGTGTAATTCTCCCCCGTTCTTTTCCTTTCCTCAATGGTTCATAACTCCAGAGTCACAGCAGTTATTTTTACATAAAGACTGGTTGGTATGTGAAACTGGATCCTCACTGCCAGTTGGTGGCTAATCACTAAGTGCTAATCCGAGTCTTCAAAGGAGAAATGCGGGCAGGCTCAGATTGAATAAAATAACAGATCAGCTACAGGACTTTCCAGAAGAAAAGATGAGCTTTTGATTTCTTATGGGAAAGATACACTACACTATTGCTCACATGATTAAATGATACCTTACTGCTCTGATGTATATTTTTTCAGTGAGAGTAAGTGACTGTCTGTGCAACAACTTATTGTTCTCTCTCCTGTTCTCCTGTTCTTCCATAGGGGGCGGTTCGGTCAGGTGCACAAATGTGTGGAGAACTCCTCAGGTCTCACTTTGGCAGCAAAGGTCATTAAGGCTCGAAGCCAGAAAGAAAAGGTACGACACCTGAGACACCTTGCAATGACGCTGAACCAGGCTATTTTTACTCTTACCATGAGAACTGAACCCCATGTAATATACAAAGACGGGGAGCCTGTTAGAGTTTTTTAGTGCTTACTAGAATGATGTTAGGCCACTCCTGGAACCAAGGCAAAGGGAATAGTTCTCACCTAGGTGAGAAATAGCTGACCTAAACCAGTGGATGCATAGTCTCCGACCGCAGAGTGCAGCTGACACCTCTCATTTTGTGTGTATGTGTATCTGTCTTTCTCCTGCATCTGCGTCTTCCTTTCTCCATCGATATCTCTCTGTGCCTTTGTTTTTGGTAGGAGGTGGTGAAGAATGAGATCCAGGTCATGAACAATCTTGACCATGCCAACCTGATTCAGCTTTACGCAGCTTATGAATCAAGAAATGACATCATCCTTGTACTTGAATAGTAAGACATTTTTTAATCCCATTACATTTGTTTAACATATACTGTATATATATATTGTTCTTGTTTTTTAACAGTAGGTTGAATAGATTTTTTTTAATGCTTGCAGTTTTTGTTCTAGGCTTATGTGTAATTAGATTTTGCATTTTTCTTTATCAATAGTGTTGGTGGTGGGGAATTGTTTGACAGGATTATTGATGAAAACTACACTTTAATGGAGCTGGATGCTGTGGTGTTCATCAGACAGATATGTGATGGCCTTCAGTATATGCACAAAATGTCAGTACTGCATCTAGACTTAAAGGTAACAAGGATAAACACACAATGAGTCCTAATACTGACCTGTTTGAATATTGATAGCAGAATATCTTAAAAATATTAAATTCTAGTTTTGAAGCGATCAAAGTTCGAGCATATAAAATTAAGTTAAAATATACTGTGCTCTACAGAAATAATCACTTGTGGCTATAAATGAGAATATGCATTGTCCATTAGCATGACACTAAAATGAGAGAAACTGGTTTCTTTCCAAGGTCCTGGAGTTTATATAATGCTGTTTACAATTTACATTTTAAAGACATAGGAACACTGAACCAAGGATGAAAAGCGAAACAGTATCAGTCATTCTGTCATTTTTAGAGGCTTTGTGAAAATAATCAATTTCAGTTTATAGTCAAAAATACAGTACAATGATTTAAAGTATAATAGATCATCATTAAATTTAAATTTTTTTCCCTGGCTTTATTTAACTTGTTTACCATGTAGAAACATTTATTTTGTCAAAATAAGTTTGTTGACAAGAGTCAGACTAGCTCATAACTCCACAACTCCTATTACTGACAAAGTTACTAAATTAGATTAGTATCAGAAACTTTATTTGTTTCAAATTAGTAATTTATTTCAGTCACAATACATCATGATCTATTACATGTATTTTTCAGCTATCAGTTAGGTAAAGCATGGCATTTATAATTAGAATAATACATCTATAAATCTTTTTTTATTATTATTACAACTATTGTTATATAATGGTATTATTAATATTATTGGGTTAATGAGAATAATTAAATGTCCCTTTTTAATGTTTTTGATCTTTCCAGCCAGAAAACATTTTGTGTGTGAGCAGAGTGACCAATAAGGTTAAGATAATTGATTTTGGCCTCGCAAGAATGTAAGTTTTGCTTTTTTCTTTCTTATCTGTGTATTGTTTCACTGTGATTTTTGAAAATGGAAAATGTCCCGTGCTTGAACAACAACCCTGTCCTGTTTTAGATATAAACCACGGGAGAAATTAAAGGTGAATTTTGGAACGCCAGAGTTTCTAGCCCCTGAAGTAATCAACTATGACTTTGTGTCGTTCAACACTGACATGTGGAGCCTTGGTGTCATCACCTACATGCTGTAAGTAAAGCCACAAAATAATGCAAAATTTTGCTCTGATCACCCCTAAAATTATTTCTCTTTTAATGCTAGCCTGAGCGGTCTCTGTCCATTCCTTGGCGACGATAACAATCAGACTCTAAACAACATTTTGGCTTGTCAGTGGAACTTTGAGGAGCAGGAGTTTTCAGACACATCAGCAGAAGCCAAAGACTTTATTACTAGACTTCTTGTTACCAATAAAACGTAAGAACCTTCAGACTCTCTATTATCTTAGCTTTTTCTAAATCTAAAGAGGGTTTAAAATGTGCTTTTTTTTGTTTTATGTTCTCATCAGTTGGAGGATGGGAGCCTCTGAGGCATTAAGGCATCCTTGGCTGTCCGACCCTGTTCTTCACCATCGTCTTTATACAAAGGTAGGGCAATATGACTAAAAAAAACTGGAGGTTTCTTTAAGTAACTTTAAGTCTAATGATGTAGCTTTAAATATACATTCATAATTGACTGTCAAAATGTGTTTATTTTTATTATTGTAAAAATGCAGCAGTAATACACAATTTAAGGGCAAAAAGATACAGATATATCTTTATATTGATGCCACAATCATATAATTTTTTACATTTTTTGACAGAAAACTATGTGCAGATCACGGCGATCTTCATGCGCCCCACTGATTGACATTTAAGGTAAAATAGGGGATGATCC